>NC_140995.1:231358811-231422999 GCF_052327205.1 Somniosus microcephalus
CCAACAGTACGTTATAAATTACTCTGACTGCTGCACAGATACAATTTCAATCAGAACCAGAAGAAACATTTAACATTTCTTTATTCTTTGTTAGTCTTCGGTTTTAAGAAATGTTACATTTAATAGATTCCACACTCAGCTGAATGAGAAGGTGCGACACGAGGGATGATTCAGCGACCACTGAGAGCACAGTGCGAGGCCCAAAGTTCATGCCAGGTGAGTAATGAGCTGTGCTCACTGGACGCTCACGGGGCTAGCTCAAGTATAATTTAAATATGCTCCCTGCACCATATGGGGCTCGTGCAGGGAACGTGATGAATGGAGAGATCTGCAAAACATCACAAACCCGTTAATGGGCCACAGCTCAAACCTAAAGGGATGTTGTCAGCTCAGAGTAAGTGGCCGTATACAGGGTCAAAAAGTGTTGGAGCCTTTACAAAGCCTCAAAAATTATTGTAAAAACTTTTCAGCCTTGAAGGGGGTGGGGGGGGAATGAAGAAGTGACAGCCAAGAAAGGTAGGATAGAAATCCCAGCGTGGAAGCACAGAAGGGAGTCTGTGGACGAGTGGTACTACCCTGTATTTACAAACTGACCTCGTTCACTCTTTTAACTTTGGCAGTGCCCTGCACTATCAGCTTTGGTCCTTCATGTTAAGTTTCTCCATTAAACACCCTGCCCATCTAGGATGAAGTACTAGTGATTACTGGACTGCCACTGCTAGTGGTAGTAGTGGAAGCAATTTGAGGAAATGGATTCAATCATAGAATAATACAGCACAGAGGAGGTCATTCGGCCCATTATGCCTGTGCCAGCTCTTGGTAAGAGCGATCCAAATAGTCCCACTCTGCTGCTCTTTCCTCATAGGCCTGTAAATTTCTTCTTTTCAAATATTTATCCACTTACTGCTCAAAGTTAAAGTGCAATGATGTGTGATTTTGTTCTATAGGATATTGGCACAAGTTTAAAAGCACCTTGTGACAACATTGCTTGAAAATGTTTTCTGGTCCAAATTTTCAGTCTCTCTCCTTCCCAGTATAATTTAATTCTACTCAGGCTAATTGTCAACTTCAAATGAGCCCCCACCAACAGAATGGGGGAAATAGAAAACCATAAAGATTTTCTAAATCCACCAATATAGCCAAAAAGACATGTTGGGCAATTCCTTCGCAATGATAAAAGCTATTGGGTTAAATGCTAAGCGTTGCAAATATAAATTCATCATGTCCATGAACCGATGTCCAAAGTGGTGCATGATAACCGAACATACACCCAACTGAAGGCTCTCACTCCATCTGCTGATGTCAACATTTCAAATAAACTGTACAGTTGAGTTCAATTAAAATGTCAAACTGCATTTGCCAGTATTATAATCTTACCAGATGTCTCAATCCTTGGAGAGCAACAATAACTAACGTCAAATTTAGAGGAAAAAATTATACATAACACAGCAGGTCACCTGGGTCCAAGAATGGGAATGCAAAACAGGATGGACTTTGATGGTTTATAAACATGGGTGTTTGAGTGAAGCTGTTCACGAGTTTACAGCAGGCACATTTGTAAGGAACAAAGCCTATTTCAGTTTCCTGCAAAGGTGGATCGGTCTTTGTGTTTCTGTCCCACTCAACTTAGATTTCTAGATTTCTGCTCCACATTGAGAGATTCCATCTGCTTGGGGAGACTAAACACTTCGTGACCTACCAGTCCTGCAGCATTCACTCAAACATCTGATTCTAATATTACAATTCAACCTTTCAGCAGCATTAACCTACAGATTGCAACAAAATTGCTCCAGGACAAGAAGTCCATTTTGAAATTATTACCACTGTTATGGTCCTTTTTGTGCAGATCAATCCCAGGAATCAAGTGTACCAATGTGCCTCCATCTGCAGGATGAAGATTTGAAGACCAATCAGTGTTCTTTTTGGAGGGGGTGCAGGCTGCAAGCTACTGTGCCCTTTTCATATAGTGGAAAAGGGCTATCCTCGCCTGGGCAGCAGGCATGGGTTACCACCAACAGCGAGTGTGTGCACATTTGTGGCAAAATTCTCCTAACTGATAAGAGATGCAAGATGGATAGAAGCAGACATTGTCAGATGTCTAAACTGGTGCGTCTTTTAAAATTCCTGCCCATAGCTTTAAAAGCATTAAAGAAAAAAAGTGGAATTTATATAGTACGATATCACATTCTCAGGATATGCCAAATTACTTTACATCAATTGAAGTGTGGTCACTTTTTATGTAGAACAACTCAGCACTCTATTTATGCACAACAAGATCCCACAAATAGCAAGTGCGATGGAGGACATGTGAATCTGTTTTTTTTGGTGTTGTTCATTGAGGGAGCAATGTTGGCCAGGATACCAGGAGAACTCCCTGCTCCTCTTCCAATAGTTCATGGGGTCCATTACATCCACTGAACAAATGGCAGACCTAGGGGTTAATATCTCATCTGAAGAATTACGATTTTAATATGTAATATTAAAATCACTAATAATCAGAACATTTTGCTTATTTCCCTACATTATACTTCAAAAATACTCCATTGGTTGTGAAGCACTTTGGCAGCGCCTGCGGACCCAGCACTGACCTCTGAGGTGCATCACTTCCAATCCAAGCAACACCCATTAACCTTCATTTTCCATTTCCTGTCTGTGTACCAACTTTCCATCCACAATATTATACCTCCTCTTACACAACACACACCCGAATATTTGTAACAAGTAATTTTTGAGACGCCATATCAAAGTTTGACCAGCTTGATATACAGGGTCAAGGGGACCAACCTTCTGGAATTTTTACCTGTGTCTTTATAGTGAGATAAATGAGTTGGGTAGCATCCAGGACAGTGCAAACTGTACATGATCTGTTGGAGATAATGGTCTCAATGGCCTTTCCTCTTTCTGTAATTTTTGCTTTTATACTCAGCCTCACTACTTCAGGTAAGATTTATCAGTAATTGGACAGGTCAAGCACTAGGTGAAAGGCAGGCATTCCCTCTCTGAGGGACATACAGAGGAACTATCCAAATAGGGTGAATCTCTCTTCTCCCCCCCCCCCTTTGCTCCCCCCTCCCCTGACTACACTTCAAATGAAAGATAAATCATTGGCCATAAATCACTCTGGGATGTCCTGAGGATGTGAAAGGCGCTAGATAATTAAACGTTTTTTCTTTCTGCTCTCATTTTCAAGCCCATGGCCATCTCAGCAGGGATCGTGTAAACATCCTCAGCTGTTTCAGGAGCCAGGCCCTTGCACTTCTGCAGCTTTTCAATGTGGGAGTAAGTCAAGTGAACCCTGCAACCCTGCATCCTTACCTTTCTCTTCTGGTTTTTTCCAACTTGTCTTTAAGAATCATTATTTCTTTCTTCAGGGTGAGGTGCTGTCCCTCTGCATCTCGCAGTTCCTTCTTCAAGTTCTTGATCTCGATCATGTGCAGGGCTTCCCGTTTGGTCAGCTCCTCCTCGTAGAACACGCTCTTTTTCTCCAGGTCAGCTTTGAGCTTTGCCACTTCCTGCTGATGCTCTGTACTGCTCACACCTGGGGAACGTCCAACCTGCTTTTGCTGTTAACAAAAAACATTTAGAGATATAATAATACTGTTGGTTATTTTTTTCATACTGCCTAATGTCAAAAAACTTTAAAATCCTTTATTCCATTCACAACCAACCTTGGGTTCCAATATTTTCTGCTTTTATTTCATATTTCCAGCATCTGTAGTATTTTGCTTAGTACTTGGGTTCACCACTTCAATTCATGAATTGTATTACTTTTAGACAATAGACAGACCAAAATCTCTAGTCACCAATTCAGACTTGGAAGATGACAAGTGTTTTTTTTCAGTATATAGTATAATTTACAACCGAAGCCTGACTAGTCTAGTCATGCTACTAAGAGTTGGCAGTAGTTACCTGATCTGTTAAGCCCATTAAGATTACATTTAATTGCTCATTTAACACTCCCAGTGCTGCACTGTGGGAGTGCTGCACTGTTGGAGGTGCCATCTTTTGATGAGATATTAAACCGAGGCCCTGTCTGCCCTCTTAGGCGGACGTAAATGATCCCACGGAACCATTTGAAGAGCAGGGGAATTCTTCGTATCCTGATCAACATTTATCTTTAAATCAATACAACTAAAAACATATTGGCCCAGAAATTCGGGTCTCCACGGGTGAGTACGCATGGGGTACTCACCCGTAAGCCCAATGGAAGTGCTGGTTTCCTGCATGCACGGGAAACCGGCACTTCCATTCCCCTGAAAGGGGTTCAGAGTTTGAATGCGTGCACAGGAGAGGCTGCGCGTGCGCATCGAACTTATGTTTTTTTTGCAGGTTTTCCCGGGAGGGTAAGTCTCCAGAAGTTACACATATAAAAAGCAGTTGCAAGGCCTGCTTTTTACAAGGTAAGTGGTGAATTAATTAAAATTAAAACATTTTTTCCACAGGTTTATTATTTTTAAATACTTTAAAGAAAGGTAAGTTTATTTTTAGCCCCGTTAGAAAATAAAATTACTTTTTCAAAAATTTAAATTATTGTTTAAAAGTTATTTCATGTAATTTATAGTTTATTTAAAAAATTAAAAAAAAATTATTTTGAAGATTTAGTGATGTTTTGGGGCTTGTTGTATTTATAAGTTTGACAGCCCTTTATGAATAAAGCATTCCCTGCTCCGATTGGCTCCCCATGGCCCACGTGATCCCAGGGGACGCATTGAACTAACTGCGCCCCTGGGATACGCAAGCACTGCGCGCCAGCAGTTGGAGGAGGCCCAGGATCAGAATCCCACGCGGGCCCACAGCTCAACGGCCGGCGCGCAAGATAAGTGCAGGTTGGGGGCTTGCACCCGTGGGAAACCCCCGACCCGAATTTCTGGGCCAATATCTGATGACTTACTCAGTGCTATTTGTGGTTCCTTGCCGTAGACAAATTGGCTGCCATATTTGCCCGTATAACTGATTACCCTTCAATAAAAGATAATTAATTGGCTGTGAAGCACGCTGGGATGCCCTGAACACAGAAACAGAAGGTGGCCCTTCAGCCCTTCCAGCGTTAGTTCGTGGCTAATCTGTACCTGAACCCAATTTACCCGTTTTTGCTCCATATAGGATATGAAAGGCGCTATATAAATGAAAGTTCTTCCTACACTCATCAAGCCATGAAGGTTTGGTAACTGCCTTTTAAAGCATCTTATCACACCTCTCAAACATGCTTCACGTGAATTACTTTCAAAGTGCAGTCACTATTAAGTAGGCGAATGTTGCAAAATCCCACAAACAATGGGATGACTTGTTTGGTGATGTTAGTTGACGGGTGAATGTCAGTCAGGACACGAGAACCTGCTGCTCTCCTTCCAGTAATACCATGCAATCTTTTACATCCACTTGAATAGTGGACAGGGCCTTGGTTTAACATCTCATCTGAATGAACACACTTCCAACAATGCAGAACTCCCTCTATACTGCAGTATAATGTCAGGCTAAATCATGCATTCAAAGCCCGGATTGGGGCTTGAACCAACAACCTTCTGACTCAGACGCAAGAGTGCTGTCAAATGAACCAAGCTGACATTTTTACAAACCCCTTCTAGCACACATCCTATTGATCTCTGCTTGGGGATAATGCTGAGCTGTCTGTACCTGAACCCTATTTTTCTGCTTCTACTGAATGACAGTGAACTCTGGAAACTGGAGAACAAACATTTTTTTTTAAATGTTTTGATTAGGGGGTATAGTTTTCAAATAAGGGCCCCCAAACCCTAGTGGGTCTTATAAGGGAACCCAAGGGTTTCCAAAGTCATCAAATTTACATATTTTTCTGTATTTGTTGACTTATTAGCACATTTATTCGGTTGCTACACATTAATTAACAAAACACTTCTCACAAATAATAGCCCCTAGTGGGATGTCAATATTTTCAGGGGGTCGCCATGAGTTAATATTTACAGGGGGCCTATACAGTTATGTTTGAAAACTGCTGGATTATAGGTATTATAAAAGACTGTCAGTTTCTAGGATGGATTATACTTCAGTTAATCCATCTTCTATTCTTTATACACTGATTCCAAACAACAAAACAATGAAGTACTCTGAGATACTGGTCGAACTTCTCTCTCTTTAGGTTTTTATTCCTCCCATCCTCTTCTATTCAATGTTCTCTGCCTGCAAGAGTGAGCGAGCACCTTTCCTCAAGTCCTCTGTTGGTGCTATTCTGCAACCCATTGACATCTGCCTGGGGCTGATCTGTCCTATTTTACCACATCATCTCTTTGGGAAACTTTGAGCCATCACTCGGTCTCTCACCATTCACCTCTGCCACCACGAGAATCGGGAATAAATCAGTGCAAGGAATCAAGTGTGGTTATTAATTTCCATATCAGCTTCTCACCTTGAGCCCCTCAAGCTCATCCTCGAGTTGCTTGGAGTACTGCTCACTCCGCTCTCGCAATTTTCGCTCCTTGGATGTCTCTGCTGCTGATTGTTCCATCTGTACATCCAACTGGTTGGGGGGTAATATGCACCATGAATAATACACAAGGTACACAGCAGCCATAATTATAGACAACCTTACAATAGAACTGTCAAACCTTCAAATCTTCTCAGCACTGGGAGCCTACAGAATAGTTTTAGTAACATTCTATCTGAATGGCCTCAATCGAGACCTCACTTTGAATGGGTACTTCCATAAATTTATACAATCGATAATAGTTTATATTGTGTGGTGCTCCATGTATTCCTTTCAAAAAAGAATGTAAGCATCGACATTGGGGAAAAAAATGTGATCTTAAAAGTTTTGTCGAAAATTTAACATTCAGATAAAGTCTAAAGGGGAATGGAACAGCTTGGATGGTCAGAAGCACAGCCATTGATTTATAATGACTGAATTCCATTTTTATCACATGGGATTGCAAGGTTTGTAACGGTGTTTTTATGGAATACATTCCGTGATTCTGTCCGTTTACAGTAAAGGTCATTGGTTGACATTAAGTTACTATAACATTTCATTCTAGGTCAAATTTTCAAAAGTTCTGGATAAAGTTCCTAATGAAGGGCTTCTACTGATATTGAAAGTAAAAACCTGGGTGTGGATAAGGAGCTTACTAAAAGAGGTAAAGCAGTGGGTACTTCCTACGTGAGTGAAGTCGGGGGGTGGGAACATGAGGCCACTTGTGGTTATTGTGGGGCTTGAGTAGAGGAGAAGGGATGTATTTGGTGAGCCTTTCCCCATTACCTATTCCTTCGCTGGGAAGTCCAGAGGATATGAAAACTGCTATATAAATACAAGTTCTTTCAATTTTTCTTTTTTTCATGCAAGATATTAAACAACATATAGATATGGTTAACAATATATAAAATCATACAGTGCAGAAGGAGCCCATAAGAACAGAAAGTCCTGTAAGCACTCAGCAGGTTGGGCAGCATCTGTGGAGAAAGGAAAGTAGGGTTAACGTTTCAGGTCTATGATCCTTCGTCACACCCAGATGCTGCCTGACCTGCTGAGTGTTTCTAGAATTTTCTGTTTTTATTTCAGGTTTCCAGCGTCTGCAGTATTTTGCTTTTTGAATATATAAGGTTATTTCAAGGCGTGACAGGATAATGAAGAGTCAAAAATAAGGGTGCTGGACTGGGGAAAAAAAAGCAAAGCTTAGCAAAGATAAAAAGGGATCTGGCAAATGGCAGGAAGATGAACATCCAGTTAATCTGCTTTTGCTGGTGTAGGTTGAGGGAGGAATGTTGGCCGCAGCACTAGAATATAGTGCCACAGATCTTTAACACCCCCCTGAATCACTGGACGGGCAGACTCAACCTTGATTTAATGTCAAAGGTGAATGACAGACGTCTTAACAATGCAGCATTCTCTCAGTATGGCACTGATTATGTGCTCAAGTCCTGAAGCGCAGCGTGAACCCACAGCCTTCTTACACAAGCATCGAGTACTCCCAGGTCAGATATATCATAGACCAGAGTAAAAAGCACCCAAAAAAGTATGACGTCAATTCCAACTGCAGACCATTCTTTATTTCACACCTATGCAACATTTTCACTCCCCACACCTGCCATCATGAGTGAGTCTGCTAGTTCAGTATCATGTGCAGCAAACTGTAGATAGTTTCTAGCAGTAGGCTCATGTTTCAGAAGTCAAGCTTGTGTCATTGACAACGTCTAAAGCCAGTGGAGAGGAGAGATCTGAATCAAATCAGTTTGGCCTGGATTCAAATCCATGTGAAATGACAAACTGACAACAGTGCACTGCGTAGTCGGTCACTGTCACAGGCTTGCTCCTTCCTTTTGCAATAGCCAGCAAGCACACAGTAGAGAGCCTGACCTACCGGCCTGAAATCACAATTTAAATAGGGCTTCCTGCACAGGGAGAAGCAAAACACAGTCCCGTTTACAGACGTAATTACCAATAACACAGGAGACCCTGAGACCTGATTTCTTTATCATTACTGAGAAACTCAGGTGAAGGGCCAAGGTTCACAAAGCCTCATGCCACTAAGGCTGGACAAAGTAAAAGAGAAAGGGAGGTAAATTAGATGTGCTGATTAGGTGGCACCAAGCTTAAGATTGAGAGACTTGAAAGTTGCCAGAGACAGGAAGGACCGAGGGATGTAAGCAGATCCACTGTTTTGAGGTGCTATCAAAGCAGAGAAGTTAGTGATGTGTGGGTTTAACACAGTGAGGATGTAAGGAACAGGAAAAGTGTGCAGGGCAGCCAATTTGTAGCTTAGATGGAATGAGATGAAATTTACAGGAAGACTGACTTTAACAGTGTCAATAAAACGGGAATAAAATAGTGTTGATAAAGCAGAGATGAGTTTTCCTCTATGCTGTCCAAAAGTGAGGTAGAGATGATTAATTTAACTCGGCCGACTGATAAGCAAGGACTATCCTGAATGAGATTACAAATCTCAGCAGGTCTCAAACCCAAGACCTCCACTAACTGGAATGACAAGGACACCATATGCACAGGAACACCAAACAACTTCCAAATCACACACCATTCTAATTTGGATATATATCCCCATTCCGGAGGTACCTTCACCAAACGGATGGCAGCAGTTTAAGACGGCGGCCCACCATCACCTTCTATGGGGCAAATAGGGATGGGTAATAATGCCAGTGTTACCAGCATCAAGAGTGAACAAAAGGTTGCAAGAGGTTAAATCACTGGAATGGATAGGTTACGTTTGTTCCCAAAAACAGGTTCCAACCAATAACACTACTGCAAATCCTAAAATGGATATATGAGAAAGATCAGAAAAGCTGATCCAGTTCACTTCTTTTCTTAATGCAATTTGGACAGCCTGCACTGATCCATCACCAGCCATTTCTATTGTCTGCATTCACCTCCCACACCCTTGACACGCATTCAAAATGTAACCTTCATCCATTGCTACACTGTCCTAGATCTGGGCGTTTAACCCCTCTCTACTCTCTCCTGAGTAAAGCACCAGTGTATGCACCATCAAAATATAGATAGAAACAATGGAGGCGGTCGGGGTGGAGAAAGAAAAAGTCAGGCAAGATGTCAAAAATAAAGCAGACTTGGACAGAATAGAGAAAAATAATATAGCAAGAGCAAGACTTTCTTTAGAATCTAGCTAGACTGGACTTTAAAAATATGTCTGAAATAAAACAAACCCAATAAAATAAGCTGGTCAATAACTGTACCACAGGGTTTCATATAAATATACACAATACAACATAACATTTGACTTTTTAGCATTTGAAACCTGGCCTGTTTCGGCCTAGAAAAAGTGCACTCTCTCATCCCCAGTGTAACTCCTAACTTTAACGTAATTGTTCAATGGTGCATTGAGATGTGTTTTGTTTCGCTTGGCGCCGAACACCTGTCCGTACAGATTTACCACTGAACGAGGGGTGGGTTGTGCATCAGACTGCTGGCACCCTTCATGTTTTTTCACTTGTAGCCAGGTTGTATATCTTTACAAGGTCAGATGGGAACAGGGGGCATAAAAATTGGATTTTATGCGAAGCAAGCAAGAAAATATCCAAAAACCAATTATTAAAAGTAGTTTTATGATTCCTCTGCATCCTCCCTTAAAATTATTTTCAGAAGTCGAACCAATAAAGAAATAAAAAGGGTCAGTTACCATGGGACTAGTTTGGAACATGCAGGTGAGTTGTGTACAAGGATATCCAAAACATGTAGTCTGTGGGGCTGTTTATAATACGCAAGTGGCCTCAGAACCAGTTGACTGATGTTGCATGGTTTGAACAGGATCCCAAATGGAGCCCACAAAGCACTCGTTCACTGCACACTATTGCTCGATTCCGGACAGCTTCATCACACCATGGTAAATCATGTATTCAAATGCTCCTCTCCCATTCTCAGTCACAGGACATTTATTTAAACAAAGCTTTAAAGCCGCCTTTGCTAATTTAAAATGAGGAGTGAGAATATGTCAAATAATGCACAATGTATTCTCCTCTCTGCTCCCAAAAAATAATAAAGATATACTTCCCACAAGTGGCTAAACACCTCCACCAATGAACAGCACAGGAGATTTACAGGTACAATACATTCTGCGAGCAGGGATTTAAAACATGCAAAAAATGTCCAGGTCTCTGGTAGCAATAAAGGGCAATAGCTGTAAGAGTGGGAAAGGTTTCCTCCACTCATCAGGGCTTTAAGTTTTACAAGGAGTACCTGTGAACTCTAAGTGAAAGGCAAAACATGGAGGAAAGGGAGGTTCTTTACTGTTAACTTGTCAGCAATCCTGATCCAAAACAGAAAATCAAACTCACCTCTTTTTTGGCCCGCTCCACTCTCCGTAGATCCTGGCGCAAACTCTCGGCTTTCTGGATCGTCACTTCCATCTCCTCCTCTTTGTCCCGAAGCTGTCGGGAAAGCTTCTGTTTTTGGGAGCGCAGTTCTGTGACTCTCTCATTCATCTCTGAGAACTCCTGCATGGCCAGTTTACGCTGACTGTGGGCATCTTTAAGCTCTTTGGTTTGTGATTTCAACCTTTCGCTGGATTCAATCATTTCCTATAATATTGAGGAAACAGTTTAAAAACATTTGAAGATTAATGGGCCATTTTAGATTTATTAAAAAACAAATGAACCAAACGGCAAAGGAGAACAACAGTAGTTAACAAGACCCAACAGTGTGAGTGAGCAGAATTAACAGACACACTGTGCTAAGAGCCATCTGTGAGCTTGCTGTAAAGAAAATGTAAACCATTCTGTAAAAGTGTTTATAATTCCACTACACCTAAATCTTCCCCAATGACTTATATTTGTATCGTGCCCCTCACACAGGAGGTTGTCAGTTATTAACCCATATTGCTTAAGCATCAACCATCCCCCTTTTTTTGTTAATGCTGCCATCAAGCAGTAACAGTTGATCTATGAAAGGTCATCGAACTGAAACTTCAACTTTGTTTCTCTCTCCACAGACGCTGCCTGACTGGCTGAGTGTTTCCAGCATTTTCTGTTTTTATTTCAGATTTCAAGTATCCGCAGTATTTTGCTTATGACAAAAGGGCATTGACCTGAAACGTTAACTCTGTTTCTCTCTCCGCAGATGCTGCCTGACCTGCTGAGTGTTTCCAGCATTTTCTGTTTTTATTTATGATTCATGTTGACAGTTGGGTGAGAAGAAAAAAATAACGAAAAGGTGATTCTTTTTTGTACACCAGCTCGTAACTATTCCAAGACTGTGATACCAGGCACAGTAATTCAGCACTCCTCTAAGCCAGTTCCCATAATCATGTCAAATCTCTCCATTTAAGCAGGAACATTCAATATGAAAAATCAATAGAAAACAAAGCACGGTTTAGTGAATAAATCCTTGTGTGCTGCTGAGATATACACCACACAGGACACAGCGTAGGCTCTGGCTCCCGGCAGCATCCCATTACAAGGTTAGTAGTATTGTTCGCTAACAATTCCAGTATTCAGTTCCGTTCACAACTCCTCAATAACAAAGCTGCCTATGCCAGCATACAGCAGAACCCAGACAACGTCCAGGCTTGTGGCAGGCAACCTGTGCCACTTGAGTGCTACACAATGATCCCCTCCAATAAGAAAAGGCCCGACCACCCTCCCCATCATCTTCAACAACCCCACCATCAACATCTTGGGGATCACCATACAGCAGAAGCAGAATTGGACCAGACATATCAACAAGATGGCTACAAGAGTGGGGTAGAGGCTAGGTACTCTGTAAGAGGGCCTCACGTCCTGACCCCTCAAAAACTCTCCATCATCTAAAAGACTGAAGTAGGAGCATAATGGGATACTCTGGACTCAATATCTACCTCCTCCACCACTCCAGTATGTACGGTTTATAAGATGCATTGGAGCAACTCACCAAGCTCGCTTCGACAGCACCTCCCAGCCCCATGACTTCTACCAAGAAGGACAAGAGCAGCAAGATCATTGAAACAGCAATAGCTCCAAGTCACACACCATCTTGACTTTAATGTGCATTTCTGTTCCTTTATCACAGGAATTTCCTATCTAACCAGCATAGAAGCACGATCAAGCGCCACAAAGACTATAGCAGTCCAAGGAGAAGGCCCATCACCACCTTCTCAGGGCAACTAGGGATGGGCAATAAATGCAACCTTGCTAAAGGCACCCACACCCTGACAACAAATAAATAAAATATATAATGCTCAAAACAAGTACGTACCAATATGAGCTCTCAGCCAGGGCAGCTGCTACAATTGGCCTCAGCACCCCTGGCATAGTGAAGGGAAGATCAGGTAGAATCCCTGCTCTTGATATTTATCCAATGAGTCCTACTGGAATCACTCATGTGCGGATGTGGGCAAGGACAGGATCGGGCAAGGACACGATGTCTTGTGAGTGGCCTGTAAAGCCTCTGTCTAGACTGACACGTGAAAATAGGTCATTTGGGTAAGGTAGCAGATGGTTGCTGGCAACGCTGGAACTGAAACCCAGCAATGAGTCAGCAGTTTCAGGAATAAAAGTGGGTGAAATTGGGACAGGAAAGAGAAAAACAAGGGATGTTAAATCTCAAGGTAATTTGTTGTAACTGATTAAAAGGAGCTAGCCAGAGGCTCAATGCTTGTTCGAAGCAGATTTACTCCAGGGACCACATGATTGAGTAAAATGGGCTACACTCAACAAAGCACTAAAGGGGTCATTCATACAACGTATTTGTGAATTTGACGGCGTAACAGGATGCAGCTGAAGAGATAACTGCAACTAAAACTGATACCTCACAAATGCGATCTGTGTTTGGAGCACAGATTTTGAGAAATTGTCCCTGTGCATCAACAAGAAAAACTAACTTCCATGAACTGTAGCATCCTTGGTTCACCAAGGGATGACAAATCCTGCATTTGCAGTTCTATATACAAGCCTACAACACTGTCAGAGAATAATGCACAGGCAGCAGCTGCGCAGTGTGTAGTTTTGCAGCTTAAATTCTGACTGAATCTTTTGGATTGACGCAGGACTTTTGTGGTGAAGATGCTGCTTGATCGACCCAACACCTCAGCTACACCTCTTCAGCTTTGAGGCAGCAAGGAGTTGACTGACCTCACCGACTCCACTGGTCTGCATCACTTTGTACCGTTCTTTGGAGCAAGTGATGGGTTATCTCTTCAATCTGAGTAACAGCATTGCATCATTGCACCACTTTGCCCAGGTGTCCTTTGCAGCTTTAAAATGTAAATCATAAGAACCATCAATGCTTATAGCACAGAGATCAGCCATGATCTCATTGAATGGCGGAGAAGGCTCGAGGGGCCGAATGGCCTACTCCTGCTCCTATCTTCTATGTTTCTATGTTTAATTCAGCTCATCGTGCCTGCGTCGGCCCTTTGCTAAAGCAATCGAAAACTAATCCCACTGCCCCACGCTCTCCTCATAGCTCTGTATCTTCCTCAGCTTCAAAGGTTTATCCGATGTTTTCATTAAAGATGCAATGGTCTCTCACTGTGGATTTTCTGAACCACTCTCCTCATTCACTGTGACAATTTTGAATTGATGACCCTGTATCATTGACTCCCCACCAACAAAAATAGTCTCATCATATTCATCCTGTCAAAACCCTTCATAATTTAAAAAACCTCTATTGAATCTCTTAGCCTTTTCTGCTCCAGTGGAAATGTCCTTAGTATCTCAAGTCTCACCTCATAACTATAATTTCTCATTCCTGGCATCATCCTGGTGAACCGACATTGTATGCTCTCTGTGGATTTAATGTTCTTTCTATAATGGGGCACTCAAGGTGGCACACAGTACTGAAACAGTGGCCTAACCATTGCCTTGTACAAATTTATTACTACTTCACTCCTGTACTCTTATGATACGAGTTATGAAACCCAAAATAGGGCTGAGCAGTGCTCACACATATCTCCCTTAGTAATAGTTAAAGTTAGGTGTTCATTCTAATCAACAGTTGCTTATAGTCTCAATGGGATTCAAAAACACTGACAAATTGCACAAGAAAGGTGTCTAATAAGTTATAAAATCAGCTACTACCATGGCAATGTGATAGTAGTGCGTATAGGACAATTCACAGATTGGAGCGTGATGCTTGCAGTAAGAGATCAAAGAGTTCAGGTGGCATGATGAACTGCAAGAGATCACATTTAATGGCTCAGTGTATTTCCAGAGTTCAGAGTGTATGGGGCTAATTTTAACCCCCAAAAACGGGTGGGTTTGGGTCGAGTGGAATGTTAAAATGTAAAAAATCTCAAAACCAAATCTAACCCACCTTAGGCGGGACGGAGGTGGGGCGGGCAACTAATCCACTCCCAGGAGGTAGTCCGCTCATTTAAATATTTTAATGAGGCTGCATGCCATAGATTTTACCCGTGTTTCAGGCTTAACGCTGGCCGGCCGGGTCTCCTGGGCTTCTGGAAACCTAACAGTTAAAGGGAGGTGAGGACTGCTGCATGGAAGAGGAAAGTGCTTTTCCAGCACTGCTCGTGGGCCAGGAGGAACAGGAGTGCCTCCCCCCAGCCCCCCAATCAAATTTCCCTAGCAATCGGACCGCACCCCCAAACCCCCATCCCCATGCGATTACCAACTCTCGCCCGGCCCCCATTTCCCCCTCCGATTTCCCATCACTCTCTCCTTAAAACTCTGCAGCACTCAACTCCTCCCCTGGCCCCTCCATTTGGAAATCCCGCCCCAGTAAATATCAGAGCCTATGGCCTAGAAATTCATTGTAGCCACTTTTGGGGCGTTAAAGTCGGGCGGCCGCTAAAGTTTGCGCCCGCCGCCAAATCGAGGCCACTTCTGCGATATTCATTAGCTTCGCCCTAAGAGTTTGCTCGAGCGCTAAAACTGGTGCTGGACGCCTCTCTTTAGGCGCTAAGCCGGAGGTGCTGAGCGAGAACGCCCAGGCCGGGCGCAGCGCAGGTGCGGCCATCTCGTGATTGACAGCAGACACCCTGGCGCCGGCCAGCTCTTAAGGGGGAAGGGTCGACTTTGTCTGCTGCCACGCCCTGGATAGTGGAGCCCTCCAGCTAGGCCTGAACACTGCTGCGGGACCCAAATAGCGCCTGAAGCCATGCAGAGGGCCCGTGAACGAGCGCAGCGCTTCTCAGAGCGTGATCTGAGTGTGCTGGTTGGTGGTGTGGAGAAGAGGCGCCATATTTTGTACCCGGACAATGGCAGGAAGGCGCCGCTCCGCGCCTACCGGAGAGCCTGGAGGCATGTCGCCAGCAAGGTGTCAGCCAACAGCGAGGTCCCCAGGACCGGTGTCCAATGCCGCAAAAAGTTTAATGACCTCACGCGGATTGTCAGGGTGAGTACCCTTTCCAGTGACCTCCTCATCCTTGCATGTGCACCTCACATTATGGGCAAAGGGACCTGAAAGCCCTAATGGCCAGCCCTCATCCAGCAGCTATGGAACAGGCATGAACATCAATTGCACATTCTGCACTTAACACACTGGCCAAGCTATTCCACCATGGGAGGCAGTGCACACAAGATCAGGGCGACACACTGGCCAGGCTCTTCCACCATAGGAGGCAGTGCACACAAGATCAGGGCGACACACTGGCCAGGCTCTTCCACCATGGGAGGCAGTGCACACAAGATCAGGGCGACACACTGTACTTAGAGGCCGTCCTTTCTCTTGCAGGCCAAGCTGGCTAATAATCGGAAGAGTCGGACTGCGACCGGGGGAGGCCGACCCCAGATCCAGCTGCTCACCGAGCTTCAACATCGCGTGGAGCGCATCATGGGTGCCCGGGTGATTGGCCCCGTTGCATGTGGAGATGCCGACCCTGTTCTGGGCACCAATGGTAAGGACATCCACGTTTGGACCTCTCTCGTCCCACTTGCGCATCAGATCTACATCCTTTGCCACTGTCCGACCAATGCGCTGAATGCCACCACTCATGCATCCCTCGCTGACGCCCTCTCCTCACTCTAAAGCTACTCTTGTGCCTTCCTGCTTTCAGATGGTGAGGAGGAGGTCCCTGAACTTGCCAGTGACAGCCCCTCAGAGGAGGAGGAGCAAGAGGAAGGCGGCCCATCAGGGGAACCCTCAGCCGTGGCAACCCATGCCAATGTAGGGGACACGTCTTCCCTGGAGGGGAGCGTCGCGGAAGTGTCGGAGGGGAGGGGAGCTCATGGGACTTGCGGCCTGCAGAAACGCGGGAGGGGGGTGCCAGCTCGGCGGCCTTCTCCCCAGAGGGGGGAAGGGTCGGAGGGGAGTCCAATTGCTGGGCCCAGCGGCCTCCAGCAACGCAGGAAGGGTCGGACAGCTCGGCGGCCTTCTCCCCAGAGAGAGAGTCCGGCCTCCAGTCCGGAGATGGTCTTCGCCGAGGAGATGGAACGCCTCGAGGACTTGTCCGCGGACTCGGAGCGCCGGCGCACGGAGCTCATGGGGGTAGTGGCACGGTTGCCTGAGGCCATCGAGTCCCTCTCTCGGAGTGTCACCGACGTCGGGGCCTCACAGGCCATCAGTTTGGCGGCATTCGGGGCAGAGCAGGCAGCGAGTCGTGCGGCATTCGGGGCAGCTCAGGCAGCGAGTGGGCAGCTGATCAGTGGTGCCGTGCAGTCACTGGGTGCTCTGATGAGGTCACTGAACAGGTCAACACGGGCACTCACTGCTGCCACACTCGCTGTGTCAGCCAGGCATCGCCAGGGCACCCGGCGCGCTGCAGCAGCACAGCGGTCTGTCCCTCGGCAGATTGGTGCGCATGCTGCAGTGCTGGCCCGGGCGAGTGCCAGTGTCTCAGGCGACCAGCGAGCGCCTGCCATCCGCCAGCTTGCCCCCATTCCTCCAGCCGCCACTGCCACTCCCCCAGTGGAGCTGCCAGGAGCTGCTGCAGCGACTGATGCTGGCCAGCCACAGCTGCAGCATTCAACAGCCGCCCGCTTGACGGCCAGACCTCGACTAGGCCGACCCCCAAGGGCATCTGCCGTCACGACATGTGCCCCTCTGGAGCCTGCCCCCAGCCTTGCAGCAGCCAATGGCCTTACTTTGAGGAGGAGCAGCAGGGCGGGCAGGGGCCACACAAAGATGGCCAAGGCATCGACCTAGCGGGCCAAAAAGTCGAATGTGTGGCCAGTTGTGTTTGTTTTTTGAGGCCGAGATTTGGATGTTTGTTTTTTGAGGCTGAGATTTGGATGTTTCTTTTTTGAGGTCGAGAATTGGATGTTTGTTTTTTGAAGGCCGAGGATGTGATGTTTGTTTTTTACGAAGGCCGAGGATGACGGCCATTTTAGTTGCACTGTTTTGTTAATCCTCTCCAGGTTGTGGGAGCGAGTAATGTGTTTGAGTGTTTTTTGGGGGTTCCGTCTGTTTTTGGTTTTCATGTGGGAAGGGCCCAGAGTTTGTACAATAAAGCATTTTATTTATTAACATTGTCCATGTTTGATCTTTGAAGTGTTTGTTGCCTTAACCGCCTGAGGGCTTGCGGAGCGGCTGCAATCATGTTCTTTCATTGGCACAAGCCATTCCCTGACAGGGGGCCTAGAAGTGACGTTCAATAAGCCGCCGACGGGCAGCCCTTGGACCTTGTGCCTCCCTCCTGGGCTGGTACTCCTCGTCCTCCTCCTCCTCATGCTCCTCCTGCTCCTCCTCCTGAGGTGGGGGTCCAACGTGAGGTGGCAGTGCCCGAGTCCTGCGGATAGCCAGGTTGTGCAGCATGCAGCAAACGACGACGAATTGGGAGACTCGGTCCTGCGAATACTGGAGGGCTCCCCCGGAGCGATCGAGACAGCGGAACCGTTGCTTGAGGACGCCGATTGTTTGTTCTATGATGTTCCTAGTCGCTTGATGGCTCTCGTTGTATGCCTCTTCAGCAGGGGTCGTGGGCGCGCGGAGCGGGGTCATGAGCCAGGTACACAAAGGATAGCCTTTGTCCCCGATAAGCCATCCTCTTGGGGGAGGCTGTGCCTGGAACATGTCAGCCACAGTTGTCTGTCGCAGGATAAAGGCATCGTGGCTGCTGCCTGGAAAGCGGGCATTGACAGCTAGGATGCGCTGCCTGTGGTCACACACCAGCTGTACGTTGAGGGAATGGTAGCCCTTCCGGTTGCGGTAATCCTCGGCATGCTCCAGAGGTGCCCGCAAAGCCACATGCGTGCAGTCAATGGCGCCCTGCACCATGGGGAAGCCCGCTATTCTTGCAAATCCCACTGCACGCTGCTGCTGCTTGTCCAGGGTCATGGGGAAGGAGATGAATTGATGTCTCCTTGTGAAAAGGGCTTCGGTTACCTGGCGGATGCAGCAATGCACGGCGAACTGGGAGATGTTAGCGATGTCCCCAGCAGCGGATTGGAAGGAGCCGGTGGCATAGAAGTTGAGAGCCACCGTCATCTTCACTGCCACCGACAGAGACGTCCTGCGCATCAGCTGTGGCTGCAGATCTCTCTGAAGCAGCTGGCAGATGTCTGCAACCACCTCCCTTCTGAATCGCAGCCTCCTTACACACATCGCGGCAGACATGGTCAGATAGGAGGACTGCTGGCGGTATACCCTGGGTGGGTAAGGCCTCAGTTGGCGACGCCTGTTGCCCCCTCTGCGTCTAGCCAGGGCTGCCACTCTCTCACGGCGTCTGTAAGCCCTTCTGGCATGAGGCTGAAAGTCAGCGTTGGCACCCAATGCAGCCCCCATTATATGCTGGGAAACAATGAGCTCTCAATGAAGGCAAAGATAATTGCTAAGCTCTGGCCTGAGCCAAAAATACCTGTCCTAGTGTTGGTCCAAACCAGTAAGCTCTCCTCCTTGGTCTCTCTCCAAAAAACCGTTGCACAAGAGTGAATGCTGCAAAATGGCTGGCCTTTATAGTGCAGGGAAAGTGCCCTTTAATTAGCGCTCCCCGCGGCCCGCCTCGGCTGTGTACCGTTCCACTTCACAGTCGTTCGGGCCGCCCGGCGCACAATGGGGCGGCGCGAGTGAAGTTCCGGTTCGGGGCGCACAAAGGGCGTTGCACTAGTAAATGACGTCATGATCTGCGCGCGCAGCAGGGCGCGCGCTAAAACTTTGCGCCGGCGCTAAATGTGTACTGAAGTTGGGGCGAGGCGCAGATCGCGCTGCGCCCGGGCGCTAAGTGCCTAGCGCTCGAGATCTACTCCTCCTAAGGCGCTAATGGCTGGCGCGCCCAACTGAATTTCTAGGCCTATGTCTTTGAAATAAAATATCGTAGGTGAAGCTCATAGGGCGGCAGCACTATACACAGCAAATGCTAAAAATGCAGAGCAGCTAAGTCGACCTCAAAGAAAAAAGCAGCTCAACATTTGGGTGGGATCCTTCCTAAAAACTGTTCAGTCAGAGATCACCCAAAACATTGAGCCATCTTTTCCCTTTCAGATGATGGACCTGCTGTGTTTCCGGTACAGGAAACTCTCTTTTAACCGACACCTAAATAACCGGAAATCTCTGTTAACCGGCAAAATTCAGGAGTAGGTTCAGGTAAGTTTTACTTCATATTAGCGGCAGTTCCTGGATCTGTGGCTGTGTAACTGGGGTTCGTGCACTTGTTGCTAAGCAACAGGAATGCTTGGTCTGTGGCCGGAGTGCCTGCACATGTTGCTAAGCAACAGGGAAGCCTGGATTTGTTGCTGTGTACGGAGCTCTTGTACCTTTTAACTATACCTCTCTGTAATCCGGACTTTTTGATAAACCGGCACCACGCCGGTCCCGTTGGTGCTGGATAATAAAGAGTTTCCTGTACCTTGTTTTTATGCCCACAATTTATAGCAGGGTTTTCTCTTTATCTCAGGAGCTTTATTCAGATTTTGGTCTTTTGTTTTGCTGTTGACAGATGTCGCAAGCAGGAATTGAAGGTAACATGATCCATCAGGTTTTATATCATCAACAGGGAAATAGCAGGCCTCGCACACCTTTTATCAGATACTTGCAAGAAACGCAGCTCAACCATCTGTGAATATTTCACAAACTCGTGGCCACCATTGTAGCACTCGCATCCTTTCTATCAAGTAACAGAAGCAATAGAATCTGAATATGCAATTACCTTTTGAAGATCGTCTTTCTCCTGCTTCGTGGATTTGATTTGCTTGTCAAGTGCTTTAATTTGCCTACAGCCCTCTTCAAAGTCTCTCCTGATCAGGCTCGCCTCTTCAAGCTGCTGCTCCAGCTGACCAAAATCTACAAGTAACAGGATAATTGGTTACTTCACCTCACAGAAATGTCATCGCTAAGTGTCAAAACAGCTTGCTTCTGTTTTCAACTGCTCCTCCTCAAAAAAAATTAAAAGGATGGCCTACTGTGAAAACTAAAAGATTAAAGATGCTTTTATGTTGCACTTCGTGGGGTACCAGGGCTGCTGCCTGCCGAAACAGAATTGGGTAAGAACACAAGCTGGAATTTGCCAGATTTGCTGAGGCTGGCCATTTGGATAACGTAGTTAAAATGAAACTAGCTCCCCAGTAGACAGGTAAATCCAACAAGGTTCATCTGGGGTTGCTACCAGTTGTCCCAGCACCAACCAACAACAACATGTATTTATATAGCACCTTTAACATAGTAAAACATCCCAAGGCACTGCACAGGAGTGCTTTAAGACAAAAAATTTGACACGGATCCACATAAGAATAAATTAGGGCAGGTGACCAAAAGCTTGGTCAAAGAGGTAGGTTTTAAGGAGCGTCTTAAAGGAGGAAAGAGAGGCGGAGAGGTTTAGGCAGGGAACTCCAGAGCTTAGGGCC
The DNA here is from genome assembly GCF_052327205.1 of Somniosus microcephalus. Lineage (NCBI taxonomy): Eukaryota > Metazoa > Chordata > Chondrichthyes > Squaliformes > Somniosidae > Somniosus > Somniosus microcephalus. The sequence continues at coordinate 231,379,950 of NC_140995.1, forward strand.
TCGGCAACAGAAGGCCCGACCACCAAAGGTTGAGCGATTATAATCAGGGATGCTCAAGAGGGCAGAATTGGAGGAGCACAGATACCTCGGGGAGTTATGGGGCTGAAGGAGATTACAGAGATAGGAAGGGGTGAGGCCGTTGAGGGATTTGAAAACAAGGACGAGAATTTTGAAATCGAGGCGCTGCTTAACCGGGAGCCAATGTAGGTCAGCGAGCACAGGGGAGATGGGTGAATGGGACTTGGTGCGAGTTAGGACACGGGCAGCCGAGTTTTGGATGACCTCAAGTTTACGTAGGGTGGAATGTGGGAGGCCAGCCAGGAGTGCGTTGGAATAGTCAAGTCTAGAGGTAACAAAGGCATGGATGAGGGTTTCAGCAGCGGATGAGCTGAGGCAAGGGCAGAGACGGGCGATGTTACCGAGGTGGAAGTAGGCGGTCTTTGTTATGCTGCGGATATGTCGTCGGAAGCTCATTTCAGGATCAAATATGACACCAAGGTTGCGAACAGTGTGGTTCAGCCTCAAACAGATGTTAGGGAGAGGTATGGAGTCAGTGGTTAGGGAACAGAGTTTGTGGCGGGGACCGAAAACAATGGCTTCGGTCTTCCCAATATTTAACTGGAGAAAATTTTGCTCATCCAGAACTGTATGTCGGACAAGCAGTCTGACAATTTAGACACCATGGAGGGGTCGAAAGAAGAGGTAGAGCTGGGTGTCGTCAACGTACATATGGAAACTGATGCTGTGTTTTCGGATGATGTCACCAAGGGCCAACATGTAGATGAGAAATAGGAGGGGGCCAAGGATAGATCCTTGGGGGGCACCAGAGGTAATGATGCGGGAGCAGGAAGAGAAGTCACTGCAGGTGATTCTCTGGTTACGATTAGATAGATAAGAATGGAACCAGGCGAGTGCAGTCCCACCCAGCTGGACAACGGTGGAGAGGCGTTGGAGCAGGATGGAATGGTCAACCGTGTCAAAGGCTGCAGACAAGTCAAGAAGGACGAGGAGAGATAGTTTACCTTTGTTACAGTCACAAAGGATGTCATTTGTGACTTTGATGAGAGCCGCTTCGGTACTGTGGCAAGGGTGGAAACCTGATTGGAGGGATTCAAACATGGAATTGCGGGAAAGATGGGCACGGATTTGGGAGGCGACAACATGTTCAAGGACTTGAGAGGAAAGGGAGATTGGGGATGGGGCGGTAGTTTACAAAGATGGAGGGATCAAGGGTGGGATTTTTGAGGCGAGGGGTAATGACGGCAGATTTGAGGCAGAAGGGGACCGTACCTGAGGAGAGAGAACCGTTAACAATATCAGCAAACATGGGAGCCAGAAAAGGAAGTTGGGTGTGTAAAGTCTGTGGGTTGTACAGTTAATAACGACACAGACTTCAGGAATAACAAACAAACAGGTCTTTACTATTCGAAGGTCAGGGCAAATCTGCCCCAGCAATCCTGCCACAACACTTATATACTGGTGTGGTCACTGTCGGTATTACAGTATACAGAAGCCAAACAAGTAGTGCCACACCTAAAGTAGTTCTCTTAAAGGTGAACGGTTACATACAATAGTTTCCTTAAAGGTAGACGGGTACATACACTACAATCCTCCCTTTTTAGCTTATTACTTACAGAGTCCCATTAACATACATATCTTCAACTTCATATAAAACACTTTACAGATATAATCTCGGTGGGAAACAGTCCACAAAGTCAGTCTCTGCGGGAACAGTTCACAGATTCAGTCTCCGATCTTGACTTGGTCCGAACAACATCTCTTTGGTGTAGCCGGTTCACATGGATAGTGTGACTCCTCCATAGCCTTTTCCTTGACGTAACAGCTTGAACTTTCGTCCTGTTGAACCGGCAGTGCCGACTTTTATAACCAACTGGCTGTCTTGATAATTTCCCACTTTTCAACTAATTTAGCTCCTTTCGTAGGTCCCCTCCTGAGCTGGTAGAAGTGATAATATTTTAGATAGTTATTGTCTTCTGCCTCTTCTTTTTCTTTTCTGCCTTTTTGAGACTCTCGGGGCTCCTTTCTCGGCTGCCAGCTGTAGCGCCACCAACTCTCTATGTTCCTTAGACCTTCAGTGTTTCATCCTGATTTCAGCACTTTGGAAGTTTTCCTCACAACTTGGGCAGACCACATCCTTGTAATATTCAGTGTCACTCAACAGGTCATGGTAATATTCGGGTTCGTCCTGAGTTAGGCCAGCGAGAGGGCCTTCTACTTCCTCCTTACCCATCTGGATGTTAGATGACTGTGGTTCCTTCCCTAGACATCTTTCTTGAAAAGACTTCTTCATGCATTCATCTTCATCCCGCTCTTCCTGGGTTTCCTGCAAATCCTTCACTAATGACCTCATTTGTGATTTCAACACTTCCCCTTCCCTCGGGGATTGATTGATCGGGCTATTCAATCCTTCTACTGGAGCAGCTGTTTCAACATTCTGTTGTTCACATAGACGCGATTCAGCGTACTTTTGGCAACCCAGTAAAGTCTGTTTTGCAACCTCAGCTATTTCCCAAACTTTTGAGAGCTCCGAACTCCTTCCCGTTGAAGATTGAAGCTCGTGTTCAGATTGTTCCCATTGCAGAGTCTTTTCCCTCAGCATATGAAGGAGTTGGCTGACCGTTAACTCTTCCACGGGAACACTGTGGATCAGAGTCTTCTCCATTTCATCCACCTTTTCCTCCAATGCTTCCACCTTCTGTTCCTCTTGTACTTTGGCTTTCAGCGCTCGGAAAAGTTGCGCCCTGATGCTCTCTAGCTCATGTTCAGGGACCATTCTTACAGTCTCTGTGTTTCTTACAGTTTCCTTTTCTTCCACTGAAAGGATTCCCAGTTGAATCTGTTCTTCAAGTTGTTGAACCTCGGACATTGCCGCCTCATATTTGTCTTGGGTTTCCTTCAATATTTTTATGAGTTCTTGGACATCTTGTCTTTCATGTTCTGCCATGTCTTTCACCTCTAATTTCTCATCTATGGATGGAACTTCTACCGATGAGTCTGTCTTGGCCTTGAGCTCATCAAGAATTTCCTGCAGCCTTTGGACTTCTTGCTCATGTTCAACCTTTAGTTATTCATATGCTTCTACTGAAACTAGCTTTTCGGAGGTTGCCGAGTTAACCCCCTTCAGAATTGTAGCCTGGGCCTGTTCATACTGTTCTTTCAACTTCTCACACTCTGCTTGTAAGGAGTCGTAGAGAAGAACTGGAATAACATCCTGGCTTCCTGAAGATTCCTCTTCATTTGCTTCTTTCGCAATTTCCTGTTGGAGTTCAGCCAAGGCTGCTATGCTATCTGCCTCTCGAAGTCTCACTGCCATCAAATCTTCTTTATTCTTGCAGTCTATCTCAGCCATTTTCCGATTACTTTCATTTAACTGAGTGAGTAGTCCCTTATTCTGGGCTGAGAGATATTGCACCTTCTCATGTAGACCATAGCACTCCTTCTCTGCTCGACATAGCTGGTTACTGCTGATTTGGTTCTGTGTTTCAAGTTCCAACATCCTTTGCTTAGCTTCTTTCAGTTTCGCCCCTATAAGCTCCTCTTGCAACATGGCCACATTATTCACATCAGGTAAAGAAGCGTTTCTCTTTTCCATGTCCAAGATTTTTTTCTGCATATCTTTAAGTGCACACTGCGATTCAGCTTCTCTTAACCTTGCTTGCACTAGCTCCGTCTCCAATTGCAGAACAAAATCCTCAGTGTAGCGTGGTTTGCCTTTATGCTGTATCTCTAGATCATGCAAATATTCTAACTCCTGAACATCATAAGGGAGATGTGATCGGTAATTGGTCACGATGGCTCTATGGTCGCTCTTTGCTTGAGCTAGCTGCCTCTGCTGTCTTTCCAGGTTCTCCCATTCGGTGTCCCAGAACTTTTCCATTGTTTTCATCTCTTGTACGAGACGGTAACTCAACTGTTCTAATTGTTGTCGTACTTTGAAATAAGTTTGAGTCCGAGTTCGGTGTTCTTCCGTCGTGGATAAGTCCTTAACTTGAACAGGCTCAGAATTCTCTGTCAAACTGGAGTTCTGCTCTGAAGCTTTATTCTTCTCGGTAGCATAAGCCTTTATGCATGTCTTCGTTTTCTCCACCATAGTCGGCAAGTTCATTTTAGCCTTGTCTTCCATATTTGAGTTGGTCTTATCGTCATCCGTTTCAGAATCTGAGCTGATAGCTTGCACCGAGTCCTCACTCATTATGGCTTTTAGATAGTGCCATTCCATGTCTATTTTCTTGATCCACTCTCGTCCTAGAAGTGGTGGTCCTCCCTCAGATAATACGTACAAGTTCATTCTTGGGTGTTCTTTACCCCTATCTCTCACCTTGACTCTTATCTTCCCCATGGGGTATACCTTATGCCCCGTGTATGTCTGTAATACGAACTTGGTATTCCTTAAGGGTATGTGAGAGAATAGCCGGTGGTAGTCCCTTCGATTGATGACTGATAGCGCTGATCCAGTGTCCAACTCCATTCTTACTTGGACTCCAGCTATTCTTAGCATGACCCAGATAGTTTGTAGATCAGCTTCCCTCCCCACATTGTGAATTCTCAGACTACCCAGCTCCTGGTTGTTTGGGTCTGAGTCTGAATTCTGTTCGTCTGAACTCTTCTCAGCCACCTTGTGTACCTTGCTGTACTTTTCTTGTGGTGGCTTCCTTTGGTTGTTGGTCTTCTTCCCTGACCGGCATACCTTTGCGATGTGACCCAGTTTGCCACATTTCCTACATTCTTGGTTCTTAAACCAGCATTGATTCTGGTCGTGCGTTGTCTTCCCACAATGATAGCATTTTGTTGTATTCGAGGTAATTTGGTCCACCCCGAGTGCCGCCGCCTTCAGCTGCATTTCTGCCGTTCCTTTCGCTGCGGCTTCGTGCGATGCAGCTATAAGAACAGCCCTGTCTAGTGTGAGGTCGTTCTCTTCCAGTAGTCGCTTTTGCGTCCCTTCTTTGGACAATCCACATACGAACTTGTCTCACAGTGCCTCTGTCAGATTCCCTCCGAACTGGCAGCATTTCGCTAGCCTACGCAGTTCGACCAAATATTCCGCGTTGCTTTCGTCTTTCCATTGCGTTCTTGCATAGAATTTGAATCGTTCAGCCAACATCAACGGTGTGGGGTTCAAGTGGTCCTTCAGAACAGCCACAATCCCTTCGAAAGTCTGATCCGCCGGTTTAGCTGGTGCTAGTAGATGCTTCAAGAGCCCGTATGTCTTTGCGCCCATCGAGTTTAGCAATGTTATCGCTTTGTCGTCTTCCTCTATTTTGTTGGCTTCACAATAGATCTCGATGCGTTCCACGTACGTGGCCCAGTCTTCTATCTCAGAATTAAAATCGTTAATATTCCCTCGCTTACGCATCTTCCTTTCCTTGGGAGCAGCACAAGTATTTCTTTAAATTCTTATTTATTATTTATTTATTTCTAAGATGGCGGTTTTTCCCGCGAAAATGGCGGTTTCCCGCTCTTTCCTTCTCTCCCCGCCCCTTCAATGGCGGTCTCCCGCGTCTGTCGTCTTCTCCGCCTAATGGCGGCTTCCCGCGTTTCTTCCCTGGTGGGAGGGGTACGCTTTCCCCACAGCGGACAGGTTCAGCCGCTGGGCTGGCTTCCGCACAGCTCCCCTTACTCGGCTCTGTCTTTCTCCCGCTCGCACGGCTCTACCGGCGCTGGGTACCCCGTTCACGGAGAACAGTTCAGCCACTGGACTGGCTCTCGCGCAGTCTCTCTCCCCTTGCTCGGCTCTGTCTCTCTCTCCCCCACGTTCGGCTCTACCGGCGCTGGGTACCCCGTTGGTGGAGAACAGTTCAGCTGCTGGACTGGCTCTCGCGCAGCCTCCTTTGGTCGGCTCTGCCTCTCCCACACGCCCGGCTCCCATTCGCCTCCCAGACCTCCCTCCCCGGCTGCGGCTGAGTTTCTCTCTTCCCGCGCCTGCTCCCGGTCTCAGCGCTTCGTGGCTTCGGTCGCTGCCCGGCTTTTCCCGCCGATCGCGGTCCGGCTATCTCACGACGCCGTTGGACCCGCCTTCCTGACCAGCTCTGCTCCCCCTCGACTGTGGTCGAGTGCACAGCCCTTATCCTCCGGATTTCGTTACACTTTCCCCTACTCACAGTCCCCGCGGCCGCCTTGTTTCCTGCTGATCGGCTCACTCCGCACCGTGGTAGAAGTGCCTGTTGCTGCTGGAAGCTTTTGTTGCTAAGTCTTCTTCCTTTCTATTGCTGCAGCCTCGTGTTTTCTCCCAGCATAACGACGAGGGCGGTTGCCTCTCTTCGACGCTCTTTAGTTGCTTTGGTAGTCTTGCCGCAGGGTACGATCGGGCTCGTCGCCACTGTAAAGTCTGTGGGTTGTACAGTTAATAACGACACAGACTTCAGGAATAACAAACAAACAGGTCTTTACTATTCGAAGGTCAGGGCGAATCTGCCCCAGCAATCCTGCCACAACACTTATATACTGGTGTGGTCACTGTCGGTATTACAGTATACAGAAGCCAAACAAGTAGTGCCACACCTAAAGTAGTTCTCTTAAAGGTGAACGGTTACATACAATAGTTTCCTTAAAGGTAGACGGGTACATACACTACAGGGTGGTCAGCAGTTTGATGAAAATAGGGTCGAGGGAGCAGGAGGCGGGTCTCATGGACAAGATGAGGGCAGCGAGGTCATGACGGGAGATCGGAGAGAAACTGGAGAAAGTTCAGGGCTAGGGCAGGGGGGAACCTTAGATGAAGTTTGGCCCAGTGGGCTAGGGGAAGGAAGGGAAGTGGCACAGGCAGCTGAACAGATGGTCTCAATCATAGAGACAAAGAAGTCCATGAGCTCCTCACATGTTATCGGAGGTGAGTTGGAGGAGACAGGGGAGGGTGGTTTCACCAAACCCAATATAAAAACCGTCTGTCCCCAACACCAACCAAACCCAATATAAAAACAACCGTCTGTCCCCAACACCAACCAAACCCAATATAAAAACAACCGTCTGTCCCCAACACCAACCAAACCCAATATAAAAACAACCGTCTGTCCCCAACACCAACCAAACCCAATATAAAAACAACCGTCTGTCTCAACACCAACCAAACCCAATATAAAAACAACCGTCTGTCTCAACACCAACCAAACCCAATATAAAAACAACCGTCTGTCCCCAACACCAACCAAACCCAATATAAAAACAACCGTCTGTCCCCAACACCAACCAAACCCAATATAAAAACAACCGTCTGTCCCCAACACCAACCAAACCCAATATAAAAACAACCGCCTGTCCCCAACACCAACCAAACCCAATATAAAAACAACCGTCTGTCCCCAACACCAACCAAACCCAATATAAAAACAACCGTCTGTCCCCAACACCAACCAAACCCAATATAAAAACAACCGTCTGTCCCCAACACCAACCAAACCCAATATAAAAACAACCGTCTGTCCCCAACACCAACCAAGCCCAATATAAAAACAACCATCTGTCCCCAACACCAACCAAACCCAATATAAAAACAACCGTCTGTCCCCAACACCAACCAAACCCAATATAAAAACAACCGTCTGTCCCCAACACCAACCAAACCCAATATAAAAACAACCGTCTGTCCCCAACACCAACCAAACCCAATATAAAAACAACCGTCTGTCCCCAACACCAACCAAACCCAATATAAAAACAACCGTCTGTCCCCAACACCAACCAAACCCAATATAAAAACAACCGTCTGTCCCCAACACCAACCAAACCCAATATAAAAACAACCGTCTGTCCCCAACACCAACCAAACCCAATATAAAAACAACCGTCTGTCCCCAACACCAACCAAACCCAATATAAAAACAACCGTCTGTCCCCAACACCAACCAAACCCAATATAAAAACCGTCTGTCCCCAACACCAACCAAACCCAATATAAAAACAACCGTCTGTCTCAACACCAACCAAACCCAATATAAAAACAACCGTCTGTCTCAACAACCAACCAAACCCAATATAAAAACAACCGTCTGTCTCAACACCAACCAAACCCAATATAAAAACAACCGTCTGTCCCCAACACCAACCAAACCCAATATAAAAACAACTGTCTGTCCCCAACACCAACCAAACCCAATATAAAAACAACCGTCTGTCCCCAACACCAACTAAACCCAATATAAAAACAACCGTCTGTCCCCAACACCAACCAAACCCAATATAAAAACAACCGTCTGTCCCCAACACCAACCAAACCCAATATAAAAACAACCGTCTGTCTCAACACCAACCAAACCCAATATAAAAACAACCGTCTGTCCCCAACACCAACCAAACCCAATATAAAAACAACCGTCTGTCCCCAACACCAACCAAACCCAATATAAAAACAACTGTCTGTCTCAACACCAACCAAACCCAATATAAAAACAACCGTCTGTCCCCAACACCAACCAAACCCAATATAAAAACAACCGTCTGACCCCAACACCAACCAAACCCAATATAAAAACAACTGTCTGTCCCCAACACCAACCAAACCCAATATAAAAACAACCGTCTGTCTCAACACCAACCAAACCCAATATAAAAACAACCGTCTGTCCCCAACACCAACCAAACCCAATATAAAAACAACCGTCTGTCTCAACACCAACCAAACCCAATATAAAAACAACCGTCTGTCCCCAACACCAACCAAACCCAATATAAAAACAACCGTCTGTCCCCAACACCAACCAAACCCAATATAAAAACAACCGTCTGTCCCCAACACCAACCAAACCCAATATAAAAACAACCGTCTGTCCCCAACACCAACCAAACCCAATATAAAAACAACCGTCTGTCCCCAACACCAACCAAACCCAATATAAAAACAACCGTCTGTCCTCAACACCAACCAAACCCAATATAAAAACAACTGACTGTCCCCAACACCAACCAAACCCAATATAAAAAACAACCGTCTGTCCCCAACACCAACCAAACCCAATATAAAAACAACCGTCTGTCCCCAACACCAACCAAACCCAATATAAAAACAACCGTCTGTCCCCAACACCAACCAAACCCAATATAAAAACAACCGTCTGTCCCCAACACCAACCAAACCCAATATAAAAAACAACCGTCTGTCCCCAACACCAACCAAACCCAATATAAAAACAACCGTCTGTCCCCAACACCAACCAAACCCAATATAAAAACAACCGTCTGTCCCCAACACCAACCAAACCCAATATAAAAACAACCGTCTGTCCCCAACACCAACCAAACCCAATATAAAAACAACCGTCTGTCCCCAACACCAACCAAACCCAATATAAAAACAACCGTCTGTCCCCAACACCAACCAAACCCAATATAAAAAACAACCGTCTGTCCCCAACACCAACCAAACCCAATATAAAAACAACCGTCTGTCCCCAACACCAACCAAACCCAATATAAAAACAACCGTCTGTCCCCAACACCAACCAAACCCAATATAAAAACAACCGTCTGTCTCAACACCAACCAAACCCAATATAAAAACAACCGTCTGTCTCCAACACCAACCAAACCCAATATAAAAACAACCGTCTGTCCCCAACACCAACCAAACCCAATATAAAAACAACTGTCTGTCCCCAACACCAACCAAACCCAATATAAAAACAACCGTCTGTCCCCAACACCAACCAAACCCAATATAAAAACAACCGTCTGTCCCCAACACCAACCAAACCCAATATAAAAACAACCGTCTGTCCCCAACACCAACCAAACCCAATATAAAAACAACCGTCTGTCCCCAACACCAACCAAACCCAATATAAAAACAACCGTCTGTCCTCAACACCAACCAAACCCAATATAAAAACAACCGTCTGTCCCCAACACCAACCAAACCCAATATAAAAACAACCGTCTGTCCCCAACACCAACCAAACCCAATATAAAAACAACCGTCTGTCCCCAACACCAACCAAACCCAATATAAAAACAACCGTCTGTCCCCAACACCAACTAAACCCAATATAAAAACAACCGTCTGTCCCCAACACCAAGCAAACCCAATATAAAAACAACCGTCTGTCCCCAACACCAACCAAACCCAATATAAAAACAACCGTCTGTCCCCAACACCAACCAAACCCAATATAAGAACAACCGTCTGTCCCCAACACCAACCAAACCCAATATAAAAACAACCGTCTGTCCCCAACACCAACCAAACCCAATATAAAAACAACCGTCTGTCCCCAACACCAACCAAACCCAATATAAAAACAACCGTCTGTCTCAACACCAACCAAACCCAATATAAAAACAACCGTCTGTCCCCAACACCAACCAAACCCAATATAAAAACAACCATCTGTCCCCAACACCAACCAAGCCCAATATAAAAACAACCGTCTGTCCCCAACACCAACCAAACCCAATATAAAAACAACCGTCTGTCTCAACACCAACCAAACCCAATATAAAAACAACCGTCTGTCTCAACACCAACCAAACCCAATATAAAAACAACCGTCTGTCTCAACACCAACCAAACCCAATATAAAAACAACCGTCTGTCCCCAACACCAACCAAACCCAATATAAAAACAACCGTCTGTCCCCAACACCAACCAAACCCAATATAAAAACCGTCTGTCCCCAACACCAACCAAACCCAATATAAAAACAACCGTCTGTCCCCAACACCAACCAAACCCAATATAAAAACAACCGTCTGTCCCAACACCAACCAAACCCAATATAAAAACAACCGTCTGTCCCCAACACCAACCAAACCCAATATAAAAACAACCGTCTGTCCCCAACACCAACCAAACCCAATATAAAAACAACCGTCTGTCCCCAACACCAACCAAACCCAATATAAAAACAACCGTCTGTCCCCAACACCAACCAAACCCAATATAAAAACAACCGTCTGTCCCCAACACCAACCAAACCCAATATAAAAACAACCGTCTGTCTCAACACCAACCAAACCCAATATAAAAACAACCGTCTGTCCCAACACCAACCAAACCCAATATTAAAAAAATCATCTGTCCCACACCAACATAGAAGTATAATAATGAATAGTCGGCATGGATTCCATAAGAGAAAATCTTGCTTGACCAACCTTATTGAATTTTTTGAAGAGGTAACAGAGAGAGTAGACAATGGTCATGCAGTAATTGTAATTTATGTAGATTCTCAAAGGCCTTCGATAAGGTACCCCATAATGGACTGATGAATAAGGTCAGAGAATGCAGAGTCAGGGGACAAGTAGCAGAATGGATTGTTAGCTGGCTAAGCAGAGAGTGGGAGTAAAGGGTAGCTATTCACAGTGGCAGAAGGTGGGTGTTCCACAAGGATCAGTGCTGGGACCATGCTGTTCACAATTTACATTAACGATTTAGACTTTGGCATCAAAAACACAATTTCTAAATTTGCAGATGATACCAAATTGGTGGCAATAGTCAATACTGAGGAGGACTGCAATAAGTTACAGGAGGACATTAATAAACATGCAGAATGGGCAAATAATTGGCAAATGAAGATCAACACACACAAATGTGAGGTATTACATTTTGGTAGGAAGAATAGGGAGGCCACTTATCACTTGGAGGGTGGGAGTCCAGATGCGGTAGAGGAACAAAGGGATCTCGGAGCACAAATACACAAATCACTAAAAGTTGCACCACAGGTTAGCAAGACCATTAAAAGTGCAAACCAAGCACTAGGGTTTATAAGTAGGGATGTTTTGCTAAACCTGTATCGAACCTTGGTTCGACCACACTTGGGAGTACTGCGTACAGTTCTGGTCGCCATATTATAAAAAGGATATAGAGGCACTGGAGAGGGTGCAGAGAAGATTTACATGGATGATACCAGAAATGTGAGGGTATACATATCGGGAAAGGATGAACAGGCTGGGTCTCTTTTCTCTTGAAAAAAGGCTGAGAGGTGACCTAATAGAGGTCATAAAAATTATGAAAGGGTTTGATAGAGTGGATAGAGAGAGAATGTTTCCACTTGTGGGAAAGAGCATAACTAGAGGCCATCAATATAAGATAGTCACCAAGAAATCCAATAGGGAATTCAGAAGAAACTTCTTTACCCAAAGAGTGGTGAGAATGTGGAACTGACTACCACAGGGAGTGGAAGCAAATAGTATAGATACATTTAAGGGGAGGCTGGACAAGCATATATGGGAGAAGGGAACAGAGGGTTATGCTGATAGATTTAGATGAGGAAAGACAGGAGGAGGCTCGAGTGGAGCATAAACACCGGCTTGGACTGGTTGGGCCGAATGGCCTGTTTCTGTGCCGTATATCCTATGTAATGTAATGACCCAGTACCCACCAAACTAGCAGAGGCTCGACAACACCCCATTGCTATTCTTGAACTATCTTATCAGTGTCTATATTGCAAGGTGCAACGGTATATGCAATCCACGTGGATTAGATGCATTTTATGGGATTGAGTGGAGTCCTCTCCCCCACCACAGCAATTTCCTCATATAATCACCACTTTCAGAATGCCAGAAAGGATCCTGTACAGGATTAAGCCAAACAGAGTGAGGGTGGGCAACAAGAGATACACAAGGACACACTCAGGCACAATGTTAAGCTCTGTTATACTGGTGTTAACAGCTGGGAAAATATCACAGTTGATCGCTTGAGATGGCCAGCAGCGATACAGGATCTATGTCCGCAGCAGCGTGTTGCTCTCCTGAAGAAGTGGCAGAAGCGTGAACAGTGGTAGACTGTCGACCCCAGGATGGTGCCTGTGTTTGTCAAGTGTCCAGGAGAGCTTGTTTCCCATGTCTATATTTGCATATTAACCATCCACTGATTGCCTTTCTAACAGGGATATTGTCTTCAAATACAAAGGACTACCACCAACACAACCCCAAATCCCACATCAAGTTCAACAAGTTCAGACCATAACCTCTGCCCCTATTTTTTCACATGGCAGCTGTTGATGATTCTGCCATTCCCATTTACATCTCTTCTAGAGTTATCTTTTGTTTCTTTACTTGTCCCATTACTGTCTCCTTTTGCTTTGTACTATCATACCTTTTGTCATTTAATCTCTCCTGCCTTCCATCCTATCACAGACCTTCCCTTTTGCTCTTTCCTCCCCTCCCTCCTTTCCCTGCCCCTGCACTTGCTTAAAATCAGTTACATCTCGAACTTTTTCCAGTTCTGACAAAATGTGAAGGCCGGTGAATGGAATGGAGACAGAAGATGAGCCATGATCTCATTGAATGGCGGAGCAGGCTCGAAGGGCTGAATGGCCTACTCCTGCTCCTATTTCTTATGTTCTTATGTCATCGACCTGAAATGTTAACTGTTTCTCTCTCCACAGATGCTGCCCGACCTGCTGAGTATTTCCAGCATTTTCTGTTTTTATTTCAGATTTCCAGCATCCGCAGTATTTTACTTTTATATTAGTGTTTAATTCACTGCCACTTCTATTCTAGGAATGCCCACCTTGAAGAAGTTCTGTTCTTCTCTCCGACGGGATTTCCATTTGTCTCTTTTACCTTGTTCATCGTCATTGCTTTCTGTTTCCCTTCTATCGTTTAATCAGGTACCTACCAAATCTTGTTTTCACAGCCACATCTCTTTCCTAAGCAACTGTCTCCGGCTCTGAATTATTCCACGCGGATTCCAACTGAAATTCCACCCGTCAAGTTTTGGATCCACCCAGGATTACAGATATCTCCGAGATATTCAGCGTTCCTCGAACCACTGCTCTCGCCGCATCCTGAATCCACGCTCAACGCCATGTGCCGCCACATGCACACTCTCGATCTCTATGCAGCAGCACCGAATCACTCCATCTCAAAGCTGTCCTGATCCACAGTTCCATTTCATTCTTCGCTTCATCCGGCATTTTAACAAAAAACCTTTTACAAAATGCTTTAACAAAAAACCATAAAACTTTTTTTCTTTCTTTCAGCTGTCAAGGATCGCAAGCTTCAACAACTCTTGGATACCAACCTTCTTCCTCTTCACTTTCCTCTGACTCCATCCTTTCTTCCAATCTCATGCCTTGCTGTGTTTTCAGCATCCCCTCTGACCTTCCCCTCTCTGACTCCGAACGATCAGTCCTCAGCAAAGGCCTGAGCTTCATCGCCTTATACCCCCACCTCAATGAATTTCGAGCTCGGCACGAAGCTGAGCTCTTTTTCCATCGTCTTCGTCTCTGTGCCCACTTCTTTGCCCAGGATTCTTCGCTCCGCACAGTTGACCCTTTCTCCCGTTTTCAGCATTCTTGGTCTACCTGGGCCCCTCCCTCTGGCCTCTTAGCAATTCTAGATCTTTTCATTGCGAACTGCCAGCGTGACATCAGCCGTCTCAATTTCTGTGTTCCCTCACTCACTCCAACCTACCTCCCTCTGAACTTGCAGCACTCCATTCTCTCAGATCCAACCCTAACATTATTAAACCTGCTGACAAGGGTGGTGCTGTTGTTTGGCGAACCGACCGTTACCTTGCGGAGGCTGAACGCCAACTCTCCGACACCTCCTCCTACATCCCCCTGGACCATGACCCCACTACCAAACATCAAGCCATCGTTTCCAAGACTGTCACTGACCTCATCTCTTCTGGAGATCTTCCCTCCACAGCCGCCAACCTCATAGTTGCCCAACCCCACACAACCCGCTTCTACCTCCTTCCCAAGATCCACAAACAGGACTGCCCTGGCAGATCCATTGTTTCAGCCTGTTCTTGCCCCACGGAACGGATTTCTTCCTATCTCAACTCTATTTTTTCTTCCCTTATCCAGTCTCTTCTCATCTACATCCACGACTCTTCCGACGCCCTCGCCACATTAACAGTTTCCTGGTCCCAACCGTCTTCTTTTCACTATGGACATCCAATCCCTCTACGCCTCCATCCCCCATCAGGACGGCCTGAGGGCGCTCCGCTTCTTCCTTGGAGAGGCCCAAGCAGTCCCCATCCACCACCACCCTCCTCCGCCTGGCTGAACTTGTTCTCACATTGAACAACTTCTCCTTTGACTCCAATCACTTCCTCCAAATTAAAGTTGTTGCTATCGGAACCCGCATGGGTCCCAGTTATGCCTGACTTTTCGTGGGATATATGCAACATTCTTTGTTTCAGTCCTACTCTGGTCCCCTCCCTCACCTCTTTTTCCGGTACATTAATGACTGTATCAGGGCAGTTTCCTGCTCTCGCCCTGAACAAGAAAATTTCATTCACTTTGCTTCCAATTTCCACCCTTCTCTCGCCTTCACATGGTCCATCTCCAACTCTTACCTTCCCTTCCTTGACTTTTCTGTCTCCATTTCTGGGGATAGGCTATCAACAAACATCCACTATAAGCCCATTGACTCCCACAGCTACCTGGACTACACTTCCTCCCACCCCGTTTCCTGTAAGGACTCTATTCCATTCTCCCAGTTTCTCCATCTCTGTCGCATCTCTTCTGATGATGCCACCTTCCATACTGGAGCTGCTGATATGTCTTCCTTTCTCCTCAACTGAGGATTCCCCTCTACTGTGGACATGGCCCTTGACCGTGACCGTTCCATTTCCTGTACTGCTGCTCTCAACTGCCTTCTGTGGTAGCGAATTCCACAGGTTCAACACTCTCTGGGTGAAAAAATTCCTCCTCATCTCAGTCCTAAATGGCTTACCCCTTATTCTTAGACTGTGACCCCTGGTTCTGGACTCCCCCGCCATCGGGAACATCCTTCCTGCATCTAGTCTGTCTAGTCCTGTTAAAATTTTATAAGTTTCAATGAGATCCCCTCTCATTCTTCTAAACTCCAGCAGTTCGGGGGAGAGCAGCAGCAGCGGAGGTGAGCCCGGTATAAAAACCGGCGCCAAGGCAGAGGCCCGACCAGTTCGGGGGAGAGCAGCAGCAGCGGAGGTGAGCCCGGTATAAAAACCGGCGCCAAGGCAGAGGCCCGACCAGTTCGGGGGAGAGCAGCAGCAGCGGAGGTGAGCCCGGTATAAAAACCGGCGCCAAGGCAGAGGCCCGACCAGTTCGGGGGAGAGCAGCAGCAGCGGAGGTGAGCCCGGTATAAAAACCGGCGCCAAGGCAGAGGCCCGACCAGTTCGGGGGAGAGCAGCAGCAGCGGAGGTGAGCCCGGTATAAAAACCGGCGCCAAGGCAGAGGCACACCAAATCAACAGCAGAGGAGAGAGGTAAAAAGTAATCCAAGTGTGACGTCACCAGGGAGCAGGTAAGTGATTGGTTGGTGAGTATTTCTCTCTTTTCAATACAAGCTTGAATTCTGTGGTGTTACACTTCTGTGGTGTAGTGGGGACAGTTGGTAAATAAAGCGCCCTAGAGTATACCTGTAACTGGGGTATTGAATAAATTTTTTAATTAATTAAAGGAGTAAGTCATGGGAGGAGAGCTCAGACCCGTGTTCTGCTCCTCTTGCTCCATGTGGGAAATCAGGGAAGCTGCCAGTGTCCCTGACGACCATGTGTGCGGGAAATGCATCCAGCTGCAGCTACTTGCAGACCGCATTGCGGCGCTCGAGCTGCAGGTGGATGAATTTTGGAGCATGCGCGATGCTGAGAGGCTCGTGGATAGCACGTTTAGCGAGTTGTTCACGCCTCAGGGCAGGGCGGCACAGGGGGTGACCATCAGGCGGAGCAACAAAGGCAGGCAGGTAGTGCAGGGAACCCCTGCGGGCATCCCCCTTTCAAACAAGTATACCGCTTTGGATACTGTTGAGGGGGATGACTCACCAGGGGAAGGCAGCAGCAGCCAACTTCCTGGCACTGGGGGTGCTCCTGCTGCCCAGGAAGGGGGGAAAAAGAGTGGGAGAGCAATAGTGGTAGGGGATTCTATAGTAAGGGGAACAGATAGGCGTTTCTGTGGCCGTAGACGTGAATCCAGGATGGTTTGTTGCCTCCCTGGTGCCAGGGTCAAGGATGTCACTGAGCGGCTGCAGGGCATTCTGGAGGGGGAGGGTGAACAGGCAATGGTCGTGGTCCACATTGGTACCAACGACATAGGTAAAAAGAGGGATGAGGTCCTGCATCAAGAATTTAGGGAGCTAGGTAACAGATTAAAGAGCAGGACCTCAAAGGTTGTAATCTCTGGATTACTCCCAGTGCCACGTGCTAGTAAGTATAGGAATGGGAGGATAGAGCAGATGAATGCGTGGCTAAAGAGTTGGTGTAGGGGGGAGGGTTTTACTTTCCTGGATCACTGGGCCTGCTTCTGGGAAAGGTGGGACTTGTACAAGTCGGACGGGTTGCACCTGAACCAGAGCGGGACAAATATCCTTGCGGGGAGGTTTGCTAGCACTGTTGGGGGGGGTTTAAACTAACTTGGCAGGGGGATGGGATACAGAGGGGAGCTGAAATAGGGGGGGATGTGCTGCCAATTATAGAGAAAAAAACAAGTCAGCTTGGTAGACAGGGCAAATATATAAGGGCAAGGCTGGATGGCATCTATTTTAATGCAAGGAGTCTTGCGAATAAGGTGGATGAACTGAAGGTGTTGATAAACACATGGGAGTATGATATTGTTGCTATCACGGAGACATGGTTGAGGGAAGGGCAAGACTGGCAGCTCAATATTCCGGGGTACAGAATCTTCAGGCGAGACAGAGGGGGAGGTATAAGAGGAGGGGGTGTCGCAATATTAATTAAGGAGTCAATTACTGCAGTAAGGAGGGATGATATATTAGCAGGGTCCTCTAATGAGGCCATATGGGTGGAGCTTAAAAACAAAAAGGGGGCAAGCACTTTGCTGGGAGTGTACTATAGGCCTCCAAACAGTCAGGGGGAGATAGAGGAACAGATATGTAGGCAAATCTCAGAGAAATGTGCAAATAATAGGGTAATAATAATGGGGGATTTCAACTTCCCCAATATTAACTGGGATAGTCAGAGTGTGAAAGGCTCAGAGGGTGTAGAATTCTTAAAGTGCATCCAGGAGAGCTTTTTGAGCCAGCATGTAGAAAGTCCTACAAGAGAGGGGGCGGTACTGGACCTAATTCTCGGGAATGTGGCCGGCCAAGTGGAAAAAGTGCTAGTAGGTGAGCACTTTGGTGATAGTGACCATAATATGGTAAGATTTAAGGTGGCCATGGAAAAGGACAGGGATGGGCCGGAAATAAAGGTTCTAAATTGGGGGAAGGCCGATTTTAATAGGATAAGGCAGGATCTGGCCAAAATGGACTGGGATCAGCTACTTGTAGGAAAATCCGCATCGGAGCAATGGGAGGCTTTCAGAAGGGAGATTGAGAACATACAATGGCAACATGTTCCCGTAAAGGTCAAGGGTGGTTCCAAAAACCACAGGGAACCTTGGATGTCAGGGGATATACGGGAATGGATTAGGAAAAAAAGGAGGGCTTTTGGTAGATACAAAAGGCTAAAGACGGAGGAAGCCCTAGAGGAGTACAAAAAGTGCAGGGGGATACTTAAAAAAGAAATTAGGAGATCAAGGAGGGGCCATGAAATAACACTGGCAAGCAAAATAAAGGAAAATCCGAAGATGTTTTATAAGTATATTAAGGGTAAGAGGATAACTAGGGAAAAAATAGGGCCCATTAGGGACAAAAGTGGCAATCTGTGTGTGGAGCCGGAAGATGTAGGAGGGGTTCTGAATGAATTTTTTGCGTCTGTTTTCACTATGGAGAAGGACGATGTAGACATAGAAATAGGGCGGGGGGACTGTGATATGCTCGAACATATTAACATCGAGCGGGGGGAGGTATTGGCGGTTTTAGCTGGCCTAAAAATGGATAAATCCCCAGGCCCGGATGAAATGTATCCCAGGCTGCTGTGTGAGGCAAAGGAGGAGATTGCGGGGGCTCTAACACATATATTCAGGACCTCTCTGGCCACAGGGGATGTGCCAGAGGACTGGAGAACCGCTAATGTAGTACCATTATTCAAGAAGGGTAGTAGGGAAAAACCGGGGAACTACAGGCCAGTGAGCCTAACATCAGTGGTAGGAAAATTATTGGAAAAAATCCTGAGGGACAAAATGTGTCTCCACTTGGAGAGGCAAGGATTAATCAGGGATAGTCAACATGGCTTTGTCAAGGGAAGATCATGTCTGACTAATTTGATTGAATTTTTTGAGGGGGTGACTAGGTGTGTGGATGAGGGTAACGCAGTGGATGTGGTATACATGGATTTCAGTAAGGCCTTCGATAAAGTCCCGCACAGGAGACTGGTCAAGAAGGTAAGAGCCCATGGAATCCAGGGTGCCTTGGCACATTGGATACAAAACTGGCTTAGTGGCAGAAGGCAGAGGGTGATGGTCGAAGGTTGTTTTTGTGACTGGAAGCCTGTGGCCAGTGGGGTACCACAGGGATCGGTGCTGGGTCCCTTGCTGTTTGTGGTCTACATTAATGACTTGGATATGAATGTAAAGGGTATGATCAGTAAGTTCGCGGATGATACAAAAATTGGTAGGGTGGTAAATAGCGAGGAGGGTAGCCTCAGTCTGCAGGACGATATAGATGGGTTGGTCAGATGGGCGGAACAGTGGCAAATGGAATTTAACCCGGAAAAGTGCGAGGTGATGCACTTTGGGGGGACTAACAAGGCAAAGGAATACACAATGAATGGAAAGACCCTAGGCAAGACGGAGGGTCAGAGGGATCTGGGTGTGCAAGTACACAGATCCCTGAAGGCGGCGGAACAGGTGGATAAGGTGGTAAAAAAGGCATATGGGATACTTGCCTTCATTAGCCGAGGCATTGAATATAAGAGCAAGGAGGTTATGATGGAGCTGTATAAAACACTGGTTAGGCCACAGCTGGAATATTGTGTGCAGTTCTGGTCGCCACACTACAGGAAGGATGTGATCGCGTTAGAGAGGGTGCAGAGGAGGTTCACCAGGATGTTACCAGGGCTGGAGCGCTTCAGCTATGAAGAGAGACTGGGCAGGTTGGGTTTGTTTTCCTTGGAGCTGAGGAGGCTGAGGGGGGACATGATTGAGGTGTACAAAATTATGAGGGGCATAGATAGGATGGATGCTGAGGAGCTTTTTCCCTTAGTAGAGGGGTCGATAACTAGGGGGCATAGATTCAAGGTAAAGGGCGGGAGGTTTAGAGGGGATTTGAGAAAGAACTTTTTCACCCAGAGGGTGGTTGGAGTCTGGAACTCACTGCCTGAAAGGGTTGTGGAGGCAGAAACCCTCACAACATTTAAGAAGCATTTGGATGTGCACTTGAAATGCCATAGCATACAAGGCTACGGGCCAAATGCTGGAATATGGGATTAGATTAGACAGGGCTTGATGGCCGGCGCGGACACGATGGGCCGAAGGGCCTCTATCCGTGCTGTATTACTCTATGACTCTAATATAAGCCCAGTCGACCCAATCTCTCCTCATATGTCATTCCTGCCATCCCAGGTATCAGCCTGGTGAATCTTCGCTGCACTCCCTCCATGGCAAGAATATCCTTCCTCAGATAAGGCGACTAAAACTGCACACAATAATCAAGGTGTGGTCTCACCAAGGCCCTGTACAACTGCAGCAAGACATCCTTGCTCCTGTACTCGAATCCTCTCGCTATGAAGGCCAACATACCATTTGCCTCCTTAACCGCCTGCTGCACCTGCATGCTTACCTTCAGCGACTGCTGCACAAGGACACCCAGGTCTCGTTGCACTTCCCCTTCTCCCAATCTACTGCCATTCAGATAATGATCTGCCTTCCTGTTTTTGCCACCAAAGCGGATAACCTCGCATTTATCCACATTATACTGCATCTGCCATGCATCTGCCCAATCACCCAACCTGTCCAAATCATACTGGAGTTTCTCGGCATCCTCCTCACAGCACACACGCCCACCCAGCTTTGTGTTGTCTGCAAACTTGGAGATATTACATCAAGTTCCCTCGTCTAGATCATTAATATATATATTGTGAATAGCTGGGGTTCTAGCACCGATCCCTGCGGTACCCCACTAGTCACTGCCAGCCACTTGGAAAAAGACCCGTTTATTCCAACTCTTTGCTTCCTGTCTGCCAACCAGTTCTCTATCCAAGTCAGTACCTTACCCCCAATCCCATGTGCTTTAACTTTACACGCTAATCTCTTATGCGGGACCTTATCGAAAGCCTTCTGAACATCCAAATACACCACATCCACTGGTTCTCCCTTATCTATTCTACCAGTTACATCCTCAAAAAATTCCAGTAGATTAGTCAAGCACGATTTACCTTTTGTAAATCCATGTTGACTTTGTCTGATCCTGTCACTGTTTTCCAAGTGTTCTGCTATTACATCTTTTATAATGGACTCAAGCATTTTCCCCACTACCAATGTCAGGCTTACCGGTCTATAATTCCCCGTTTTCTCTCTACCACCTTTTTTAAATAGTGGGGTTACATTAGCTACCCTCCAATCCATGGGAACTGTTCCAGAATCTATAGAATTTTGGAAGATGACCAGCAATGCATCTACTATTTCTAGGGCCACTTCCTTAAGTACCCTAGGATGTAGATTATCAGGCCCTGGGGATTTATCGGCCTTCAATCCCATCAATTTCCCTAACACCATTTCCCTACAAATACTGATTTCATTCATATGATAGCAAAATACTGCAGATGCTGGAAATCCAAAATAACAACAGAAAATGCTGGAAAAACTCAGCAGGCCAGGCAACATCCGTGGAGAGAAAATAGAATCAACGTTTTGGGTTAAAACCCTTTGTCAAGACTAAAGAAGCACAGGAAATGAAATAGATTAAGAGGCCAGGCTGGGAGAGAACAAAAGAGAAGAGACATTAAGAGGTATTCAAAACGAGACGAGATGGTGATAGGACTGGTGGAGACAAAAGACGGCTCTAGATTAGGTGTGAAATGGGCTGGTAGAATGGGAGACAGCTGCCATGTGGGAGAGGGGGGAAAAAAAGAAGAAAGGGGGAGGGAGAGGGGGGAAGGCCAAAACAAAGGTGTGGATAAAAAAATATAAGTAAAAATGTAATAGGGGCCAAGGTTATGATCTGAAATTGTTGAACTCGATATTGAATCCGGAAGGCTGTAAAGTGCCTAATCGGAAGATGAGGTGCTGTTCCTCGAGTTTACGCTGAGCTTCCGTGGAACAATGCAAGAGGCCGAGGACAGTGAAGTCCGAGTGGGAATGGGGCGGTGAATTAAAATGACAGGCGACCAGAAGCTCGGGGTCACCCTTACGGACTGAACGGAGGTGTTCCGCAAAGCGATCACCCAATCTGCGTTTGGTCTCCCCAATGTAGAGGAGATACCTCTTAATGTCTCTTCTCTTTTGTTCTCTCCCAGCCTGGCCTCTTAATCTATTTCATTTCCTGTGCTTTAGTCTTGACAAAGGGTTTTAACCCGAAACGTTGATTCTATTTTCTCTCCACGGATGTTGCCTGGCCTGCTGAGTTTTTCCAGCATTTTCTGTTGTTATTTCTGATTTCATTCAGTTCCTCCCTCTCATTAGTCCCTATGTTCCCCAACATTTCTGGGAGGTTATTTGTGTCCTCCTTTGTGAAGACAGAACCAAAGTATGTATTTAATTGGTCAGCCATTTCTTTGTTCCCATTATAAATTCCCCTGATTCTGACTGCAAGGGACCTACGCTTGACTTCACCAATCTTTTTCTCTTCACATATCTATAGAAGCTCTTACACGTCAGTTTTTATGTTCCCTGCAAGCTTACTCTCATACTCTATTTTCCCCCTCTTAATTAATCCTTTTGTCCTCCTTTGCTGAATCCTAAACTGCTCCCAATCCTCAGGTGTGTTGCTTTTTCTGGCCAATTTATAAGTCCACCCCTTGGATCTTATGCTATCCCTCATTTCCCTCGTTAGCCACGGTTGCACCACCTTTTTTGTTTTATTTTTATGCCAGACAGGGATGAACAAATTCTGTAGTTCATCCATGCAATCTTTAAATGTTTGCCATTGCCTATCCACCGTCAACCCTTTCACTGCTCGCGGTCTCCTCTACACTGGGGAGACCAAACGCAGATTGGGTGACCGCTTTGCGGAACACCTCCATTCAGTCCGTAATCGTGACCCCGAGCTTCCGGTCGCCTGTCACTTGAATTCTCCGCTCCACTCCCACTCTGACCTCTCCGTCCTCGGCCTCTTACACGGTTTGAATGAAGCTCAACGTAAGCTCGAGGAACAGCACCTCATCTTTCGTTTAGGCACATTACAGCCTTCTGGACTCAACATCGAGTTCAACAATTTCAGACCATAACCTCTACCCCTATTTTTTCACATGGTAGCTGTTGATGATTCTGCCATTGCCATTTACACCTCTTCTAGACTTATCTTTTGTTTCTTTACTTATCCCATTATCATCTCCTTTTGTGTTGCACCATCATCCCTTTTGTCTTTTAATCTCTCCTGCCTTCCACCATATCACAGACCTTCCCTTTTGTTCTTTCCTCGCCTCCCCCCTTTCACTGCCCTTGCACTTGCTTAAAATCTGTTACGTCTCTAACTTATTCCAGTTCTGGTGAAATGTCATTGACCTGAAACGTTAACTCTGTTTCTCGCTCCACAGATGCTGCCTGACCTGCTGAGTATTTCCAGCATTTTCTATTTTTATCCCACATCCCACAAATCGTGTTCGCTCAGACTTGTTGAATATTCCTGCACGTTGAAGCACCACAAGCAACCCCTGCAGTAATTTTGAGAACCAATTCTAGTCCCTGCTTTAAGAAGGTGCTTGTGATCTTGCAGGTACCACAGTAATACTCCATTGACAGAGAGCAACACAGCCATAATCTCAACCACTTTATTTAAGCTCAGTAGTTGGTGTGGGTCCTTAGGCTGGATCAGGACACAGTCCCTCCGGAAAGCGAATGTCGCTCAAGGCATTTTCTCTCCTCCCTTCTACCGATGACTAAATTCTGGGTAAGCCATGCCCTTTTCACACCATTGGTGCGTTAAGATCTTTTGAAGCTCACCAATGTCTAATAGGCAACACTTTGCATTGGATTATTTAACCTCCATTCACCCCTCCAATGTTATATCAGACATTTGAAACTCCGGGTCTTTTCTCAAATATCCCTCTTAGAACTTCAGCGATTACAAGAGATTTTAAGATATTTATAAATCTCTGATGCAAAATGTTGGTCCTTTGAATTCTCATGAATAAACAGTTACCCTTCCACACTGCCCCCTGGGGATCAGACCTGTGCTTGAAACAAATCAATTTGCTGTCTGCTGGGGGCTGCAGAGGGCAGTTTTGTGACACTATTGGTCTGGTCTCCATATTACAAAAAGATAATAATAATTAAAAGAAAGAGGCACCAGATAAAGTGCAAAAATATTTACACAGCTGATACTACAACTAAGAAGATACAACCATGGGAACGACTGAACAGGCTGGGGTTCTTTTCTCTAGAAAAGAAAAGAGAAGACTAAGAGGTGACCTGATAGAGGTCTTTAAAATTACGAAAGGGTTTGATAGGGTCGATGTAGAGAAGATGTTTCCACTTGCGGGGAAGGCCGTAACTAAGGGTCATAAATATAAGATAGTCACTAATAAATCCAATAAGGAATTCAGGAAAAACTTCTTTACCCAGAGAGTGGTGAGAATTTGGAACTTGCTACCACATGGAGTGGTTGAGGTGAATAGCATAGATGCCTTTAAGGGGAAGCTAGACAAATACATGAGGGAAAAAGGGATAGAAGGATATGTTGATAGAGTGAGATGATGTAGGGTGGGAGGAGGCTCGTGTGGAGCATAAACACTGGCATGGACCTGTTGGGCCGAATGGCCTGTTTCTGTCATTTAACATTTGATGTGGGAGGAGGCTGCAAATTCAGGTAGAACCTGGATGCACCAATTTCCGGCCCACATTCATTTCATTACATATTGTGCTTGGGGGTGGGGGATGGCGAGCACTACTTTGGCCCACCGCCCTGCTACACCTGGGGGGGGGGGGCGGTGGAGGGGAAGGAAGGGGGCATGTCTGGGGGGTGTTCCCAAGAATTCTGCCTAGCTCACAGCCGCTAGGCCTAGCAGGAATTGCACTCTGTCAAGAGCAGGCACAGGCTTCATTCTGGGCTTTAGGAAGGCTCCACTGTTACAGCAAAACGATGTCATCGATCCCAGAGGGGAGTGGGATCAAACATTTAACCCCTTCTCTTTGGTATGCAGGAGCCATGCCCCATCGGAGCAGGGTGCCACTCATACCTCCGTCACGTCACTGGGGTGGGTACCTCCACTGCAACTCCACAGCACATCTCTTCGCCATCCTCTATGCAAAAGTATATGCTCCAATCCCTGCAAATGTGGGAAAGTACCAAGGTGGGACCAGAGAGTAGGATAAATGCCTAGAGTACACCGCTTCATCACACCACTTACCAGCACTGGCAAAGGTAAACTGTCAAAGAACAGACCAAGCACTGGCCTCATCCGCTTGAAGTGGTACATGACGCAGGGAGGAAATAGTAACCAAACAATGAAAAAGTTTGAGGCGCTCAACTTCATAGAAGTTTTACTATAGAAGGCCAATCATCCCTGTGTCAGTGCCACCTCCCAACAGGAACAGGAAGCTGTAGACTGCAGGAAGATATCAATAAATTGGTCAGGTGGGCAGAACTGTGGCAAATGGAATTCAATCCGGAGAAGTGTGAGGTAATGCATTTGGGGAGGGCTAACAAGGAAAGGGAATACACATTAAATGGTAGGACACTGTATAGTGTAGAGGAACAAAGGGACCTTGGAGTGCATGTCCACAGATCCCTGAAGGCAAGTAGATAAGGTGGTTAAGAAGGCATAGAAGCATAGAAGATAGGAGCAGGAGTAGGCCATTCGGCCCCTCGAGCCTGCTCCGCCATTCAATGAGATCATGGCTGATCATCCAAATTCAGTACCCTGTCCCTGCCTTCTCCCCATATCCCTTGATCCCTTTAGCCTTAAGAAATATATCCAACTCCTTCTTGAATATATTTAATGCATACAGAATGCTTGCCTTTATTAGCCGTAGCATAGAATACAAGAGCAGGAGGGTTATGCTTCAACTGTATAAAACACTAGTTAGGCCTCAGCTAGAGTACTGCGTGCAGTTCTGGTCACCACATTACAGGAAAGATGTGATTGCACTAGAGAGGGTACAGAGGAGATTTACAAGGATGTTGCCAGGAGTAGAGAATCTTAGCTATGAGGAAAGACTGGGTCTGTTTTCCTTGAAACAGAGGAGGCTGAGGGGAGACCTTGTTGAGGTGTATAAAATTATGAGGGGCATAGATAAAGTGGATAGAAAGGACCTATTTCCCTTAGCAGAGGGGTCAAAAACCAGGGGGCACAGATTTAAAGTAATTGGTGGAAGGTTTAGAGGGCATTTAAGGGGAAATGTCTTCACCCAGAGGGTTGTGGGGGTCTGGAACTCACTGCCTGAAAGGGTGGTAGAGGCAGGAACCCTAACCACATTTAAAAAGTACTTGGATGTGCACTTGGGATGCTCTAACCTGCAGGGCTACGGACCAAGAGCTGGGTAGTGGGATTAGGCGGGATAGCCCTTTGTTGGCCACGATGGGCCGAAATGGGATCCTTTCGTGCTGTAACTTTCTATGATTCTATGACTCAATAATCTCGGCTCAAAAGCTGCCAGGACTACTGCACAAGGACCAGATTTCTCCCCACCAGTGTAATAAGCTGCGAGTCCACGTCACAAATCCCATTTGAACACACTTGAGCCTCGCGCAGGGAGTGTGATGAAAGAGTCCTAGTAGAATATCGGAAAGGTGCAGCTCTTAAAGGGTTTACTGTTGAAAATTACAGGGCTTAAAAGTGCACATCTAAAAAAAAAATGGGTGAATGGGCAGGGGAAAGAATGCAGTTCAACGTGGAGTCTGTAGGCGGAAGGCAGGGCAGTAGAGTTCAGCTGAATGATACGGTTATCCAGCTTGGCATTCCAGTGCACTCTCCACAGAGACCTGTGAGACAGGCAGGGGCGCCAGACTCTGCACGGTTTACAATACCTGCTGATCAAATGCAGAAGACGGCATACTCAAAGGAATTTGGTACGGTAAGACTATCCAACAAAACCATGTACCAGGTTAGATGGCACAAGATTCCAAACCACAAAGTGATGCCAATCAAGCTGTTCCACATTTAGCGCTTACCCATGCCAAGCCCTTACATAACCTTAGCTCTGTATCTCACACATATAAATGGAGCACAGAGTCAAGATGCAACATACAATGGAAAGCTTTACCACATGCACACCTTCCAAGGGCTTCACACATCAAACCAGTGCAAGACAAACATGATCACTTACTTACAACATGCATAGCGTTCAGGCATATGGCAGGCATTAGTAACAAATGTACTTTAAGAAATGCACCAATGTGGTAGCATTGGGAAGTCATACTATTCAGTGTAAAAGGAGATAAAGTGGTAGCAGTGCTCTAATAAACTCATCAGTCACCTGTGTGATACATGTCGGGGTAGAATGTTAGCTAATACTGCAGTGCTAGCTGAGAATTAGCCACAGGCTCAACAATTAATGAGGGTAGTGATGATCTTGTCAATCACGGTCAGTGCTGCCCTTGCTGCAGATGGCACACTCTGTCCTGCTGACTCTGAGCAAACTGAGGCAGCTGCCCTGGGTCACTGGCAGGTCGAGGTGCCACGGTCTGCAGTTATACTGCTAATCTCCCCATCATGCTTTCTTTCATCTTGTACCACCTCAACGATGAAGTATTGTATTCTAAGTATTTTAAAAACAAACTTAAAGATTAAAAAAAAACTCAAAATTGTTTGGAAAATACAAATTTTAGAAATATGGAAAAAAATGTTTAACAAAAAACGCTATATTACAAAGATACTTTAAATTTCAGCATGAAAACATATAAAGTCAATTTAAGAGCTCCTTCGGCCAGGGAGCTTCCCTTGTTCTCATTCCAATTGGACGCATAAAGAAAAATAAGCAAACCCAGCACAAGTACAACTGAAAAGTGGTGGGTGCTAATTTAACACCTTTGCATAAAATATGGGGCCGTAAAGAGGCCATCAGCCAAAATATTTGAGCTCACTAAAGTTTATGGCCACCCTATTTGCAGGCTCGGAAGAAAGTGGCGCAGGGCTTCTCACCCAGTTCAGTGCTCCCTCTGTGCCAGTTATGCCCCTGCTCTCTTGGTGCACTGGATGGTTATCTACCTTAATCCGATTTCTTAAAACGCCTGGTCATGTTCTCATTCCTTTCCTTCAATGAACAAATCCAATTCTTTCAGCCCCTCCACAACTTTTGAAGACCTGCAGTCATCCTTGATGCCTTCCCTCTCCAATTCCTTAGAGCACCTTTGAAAGCAGGGTGCCAAAAACTGCACACATGATTTCAAAAGCGGCATCAAAAATGGGTTAAAGTTACCTCGTTTCAACTTGGAGTCCAATGCCCCCAAGATGGATGTCTCCAAGGCCAATAGCTTAAAAAAAATTTAAACCATGGAAGCTGGCTACACTTCTTTTAATTAATTCCTATATCCTTTGGAGTAGTCAAGAGTTCAATAGGAAATGTTTTGTCACATTAACTCTACATGATCCCCAAAGTAAAACATAGGGAACCAGAAAAAATAAGACTGTGCCACAATACTGCGAACACAGCGAAAGTTCATAAATATTGGCAAGACTCAGCAATTGTTTCTGGTTAAGACTTCAATGGAAAAGAAAATCGTGGGTGGTGTAATACAAAGTGCCGATTGACAATGAGCTTGTTTCGTACGACTGGCAAAGACCAATTTCACCCCCAGTGAGTGCGCAGTTTGTTGAAATATTTGCAGGTTCGTTCAATGTTCTCTATAAGTAAATACTGATCTTCCTGTACTTGGTAATATGAACACGTCTTATTCATTTACTACTTTAAGGCTCACAGCAAAGTTTGAAGCCTAACCACCCTCTACTAAAATTGAAAACACATGGTGTTCTGAATACACAAAATGTCATGTTTTATCAAATTCCCCATAGGATTTAAGAATGAAAAGCCTGACGAACTGAGCCAATATTTTTTCTTAAAGCAGGAGATTTCATTAGGAATTCACCGACAGTAGCATTGAACCCCTTCTATATAAGTGTCCCATTCCCTTTTATTGATCTGTCACTGATACTGTTCTCCATGCGCTACTTCAGTGTAATGCAGTGTTGCGGATTGAATGATTCCCTCCCCACCCCCACCTCTGCATTTCCCCCGCTCTTGCACAAGTGCCTTCCCAGTTATGTGCAAACTGCTCAAGCTAAAAATGCAGAGGACAAGGGTCAGCAGGCTGCGATTACAGTCAAAATTTTTCACATTTCATTCTGGGTCTTCTCATTCTGAAGGGCTCCGTTCAGCTCTCTGAGACTGGGGACTTAATGGAAAGCAGGCTAAGGATAAGTAGGACGAAGGTGAAAGAAAAGAGCTGAAAGAAACACATAGGCCTAGAAATTGGGTTCTGGTCTTGCCAGGGCTGTAGCGCCAGAAAGTTTGCGCCAGCGGTAATGCGGCAGCGCGCGACGAAAATTCGGGTGCGCCGGGCCCAGATGGCGGCGGGCGCTAAAACCCTCCTTTAGCGCCTCAAAACGGGCGTGAACTTGGGTTTCCCGGCGCTAATCCCCTGCTGCGGCACCCGATGCGGTGCGGCAGGCGGGGGAACTGCAGGCCTCCTCCTCCTGTTAAGGAGGAGCTGCCTGCAGCCGACAACTGTCCGGCGGATTGACCCGACATCTGAGCCCGGCACCTCGGGGAAGTGCCGGGCTCGCATGAGACACTGATCAGGGCCGCGGGGGGGGGAATGCAGGAGTCCGGGAAGGGAGGTGCAGGCAGGCGGCCGCCGGGAACGTGGCCGGCCGCCGCTCCACCTTTATGCGCCGGCGCACACTGGGGGAAGACTCTGTTGCCAGAGTCTTAGTTGCGCCTGCCACGGGCGAGGCGGGCGCAACTGAATTTCGGCTTGGGGCCGGGTTACCACGGCAACCGGGACGCTGCGCACACCGATGACGTCATCGGTGCCGGCGCAGCGCTACCGGTGCAACGCCGATTTAGGGCCCCAGGGAATTTCTCAACTGGCCATAACTCCGGCGCTAGGCCCTCTAGCGCCTCAAATGCGGCGCTAAGCCTACCGAATTTCTAGGCCATAATGTTATAGCCTGAAATAATATGAAGCTGCAATTTTGCATGCTGATGATCTACCACATCATTTGGAAATGCAGAGGACTCTACAATCCATTAGAGTTCATTCCTTTACAAAATAAATTAAAATTGGCCAACAAATATTCTACTGCAACCCAAAGTTGATCAAATTTAACATAACTGCTTGATCCAAAATTTGGCACATATAAAAGCATTTCCAGGTCAATAATCCATCCATCAAGTTCTTCACTGAAATCCCTGCGACAGTCTGAACCGTGAATGCCCCTGTGGTTTTTCCCAATTGTATTTCCTTGAGGTTAGCAATGACAGCCCTAGCTAACTAAGTCAGAGCTCCCTCTACACTACCTCTACAAGCATACAGGTCAGAGATAGCATGATACTGCATGATATAGCAGGATAAAGCTCCCTCTACAAGCATACAGATCAGAGATAGCATGGGATAGCTGCAGGATAAAGCTCCCTCTACAAGCACACAGATCGGAGATACCATGATATCGCTGCAGGATAAAGCTCCCTCTACAAGCACACAGATCGGAGATACCATGGGATAGCTGCAGGATAAAGCTCCCTCTACAAGCACACAGATCAGAGATAGCATGGGATAGCTGCAGGATAAAGCTCCCTCTACAAGCACACAGATCAGAGATAGCATGGGATAGCTGCAGGATAAAGCTCCCTCTACAAGCACACAGATCGGAGATACCATGATATCGCTGCAGGATAAAGCTCCCTCTACAAGCACACAGATCGGAGATAGCATGGGATAGCTGCAGGATAAAGCTCCCTCTACAAGCACACAGATCAGAGATAGCATGGGATAGCTGCAGGATAAAGCTCCCTCTACAAGCACACAGATTGGAGATAGCATGGGATAGCTGCAGGATAAAGCTCCCTCTACAAGCACACAGATCGGAGGTAGCATGGGATAGCTGCAGGATAAAGCTCCCTCTACAAGCATACAGGTCGGAGATACCATGATATTGCTGCAGGATAAAGCTCCCTCTACAAGCACACAGATCAGAGATAGCATGGGATAGCTGCAGGATAAAGCTCCCTCTACAAGCACACAGATCGGAGATAGCATGGGATAGCTGCAGGATAAAGCTCCCTCTACAAGCACACAGATCGGAGATAGCATGGGATAGCTGCAGGATAAAGCTCCCTCTACAAGCACACAGGCAGAGATACCATGATATCGCTGCAGGATAAAGCTCCCTCTACAAGCACACAGATCGGAGATAGCATGGGATAGCTGCAGAATAAAGCTCCC
Organism: Somniosus microcephalus; assembly: GCF_052327205.1. Classification (NCBI taxonomy): domain Eukaryota; kingdom Metazoa; phylum Chordata; class Chondrichthyes; order Squaliformes; family Somniosidae; genus Somniosus; species Somniosus microcephalus. The sequence goes on from NC_140995.1 coordinate 231,411,270, forward strand.
TCTACAAGCACACAGATCAGAGATAGCATGGGATAGCTGCAGAATAAAGCTCCCTCTACAAGCACACAGGCAGAGATAGCTTGGGATAGCTGCAGGATAAAGCTCCCTCTACAAGCACACAGGCAGAGATAGCATGGGATAGCTGCAGAATAAAGCTCCCTCTACAAGCACACAGATCAGAGATAGCATGGGATAGCTGCAGGATAAAGCTCCCTCTACAAGCACACAGATCGGAGATAGCATGGGATAGCTGCAGAATAAAGCTCCCTCTACAAGCACACAGATCGGAGATAGCATGGGATAGCTGCAGGATAAAGCTCCCTCTACAAGCACACAGGCAGAGATACCATGGGATAGCTGCAGGATAAAGCTCCCTCTACAAGCACACAGGCAGAGATACCATGGGATAGCTGCAGGATAAAGCTCCCTCTACAAGCACACAGATCAGAGATAGCATGGGATAGCTGCAGGATAAAGCTCCCTCTACAAGCACACAGATCAGAGATACCATGGGATAGCTGCAGAATAAAGCTCCCTCTACAAGCACACAGATCGGAGATAGCATGGGATAGCTGCAGGATAAAGCTCCCTCTACAAGCACACAGATCAGAGATAGCATGGGATAGCTGCAGGATAAAGCTCCCTCTACAAGCACACAGATCAGAGATAGCATGGGATAGCTGCAGGATAAAGCTCCCTCTACAAGCACACAGATCAGAGATAGCATGGGATAGCTGCAGGATAAAGCTCCCTCTACAAGCACACAGATCAGAGATAGCATGGGATAGCTGCAGAATAAAGCTCCCTCTACAAGCACACAGATCAGAGATAGCATGGGATAGCTGCAGGATAAAGCTCCCTCTACAAGCACACAGGCAGAGATAGCTTGGGATAGCTGTAAACATCTTCAACAAAGCCTCACAAGCACACTCAGCCAGCAATGTGCCACAATCCTGAGCCTCAAGAGCACAAGCCCATGTCCAGTACCGATGCCGGCCTTAAGCATCACCAAGTAACTTCCCTAATTTGTGCAGTTGTACACATCAGATGGAGGCTGGCCAAACTCACTTCACTAACTATAGCAATGTCAGCAATAATTGGAGACGAGACTCTCGCCCAAGGGTGGCGGTCCATTTGCATATCTGGAATTTTCAGCTGCAATTTCCCAATCCAAGACGTCAGAAACATTATTTTGGGTTGGATTTGTGATTGGTGTCTCACACACAATTCATTAAAGGTTTGTAAAGGAAAAGCAATTGAGCACTGGCAGCCTCCCTTTCTCCTCCCTCCACCAGTGAATAATTTTCCTTAGCACTAAACTTGTTTGTACTCTAATAATTTGACTTAACCATATGAAAACTACTGCAGCTTTTGGGTTGGTCCAAATTGTGCCCTTCCTCCCCTGGTGATGGTGACTGTCGCTGGGACAGGTCAGCAAATTTGCTATAGCCCCAGGTTATCCCGACACTGGCAGCCCTCCAGCACTTCACCCGTCACCATTCTTCACACGACAGTTTAGACAGTTATTCAAAAGGGTAAGACATCACAGCTGAGCCTGATTCTCTTCTCACACACATGCACACTTACAACAGGGAACACTGGATTGTGACTTCCCCACACCCCCCAGAATCCAATTGTAGCAAACGTGCTCCTAACTCAGACCGAACTGGGAGATTTCTGCTCGGTATCACATCACGAGTGCCCCAACCCATTTCTTAAGACGATGCAACTTTTGCTGTTCTGTAAGTGTTCAAGAGCCAGAGCTGGCAAATGTGAGTGAGATATGTAGGTCTATCGTGAGCGAGAAAACCAAACACCTGCCTTCCCTGGGAGCTGTGCTATTCACTCTACAAGCTTTTCATGCGCTGGCAAAGCTTTTTAATTGATTCTGGGGCACTGTACACAGCTGGACCATTAAGCAATAAATCATTCAAGTTGGACACTTTTAAACAAAATTCCTTGTGACTTATCGCTTCTACAGGAGGCTAAAATAACATTCACTGCAACAGAATACAGCAGTGCTATATGCACCTGCAAAGTTAGGGAGCGGAGCTCAATAGTCTCAGATTCAGGACTCTGTAGCTTTTATGTTTCACAGCAATCACTGAATAAACCACCCACATGGCAGCAAGAAACAAAAACCTACTTTGGCTTGTTGTGCGAGCACATGATTCCCCCTCTGTCATTAGCCTACAGAAGGGTTATTTGGGTAGCTGGCTTAGTTTGTACCACTCTCACCTCCGAGTCAGAAGGCTGTGTTTGACCCTCAACACTTCAGCTCACAATCTAGGCTGACACTCCAATGCACTACCAAGGGATGAGATGTTGATTCAAGACCACATTTGCCTGTTACTCGCAGTAGTGTAAAATCAGACTATTTGCTCCACTACTCACGCGCCGTACACAACCACAATAATCACATTAAAAACACTACCACACTTTTCACAAATATAAAGTGCATCTAACAGTCTGTCTTTCTGTATCCTGCAGAAAAAGAAGTTTAAAAAAAAAACAAAAGTAAACCCAACTGAACATATGCCATCGTTAGCTAGAAATAAACAGGTCGAGCAACTGGCTGTTCCGACTACAAACATCTCCCAACAGAAAGTGAAACTGGGCTACATGCATACATTGCCTTGTACCTTGGGGAAAAAGAGCAAAGCAGTAAAGCTGTAGTTGCTTCTCATGCTGCTGGTCACTGGTGAAGCGCACACATGGCAAAAAGGGTTCAGTTATCTACTAACTGGAGCAGTGGATGACATAGCAACTGACTCCGATGTTCACTGTAGGTGGCTGCAAGGATCTGGTCGAAAAGAGGTGGAGGAAAATGGTACCCTTCATGGTCTGCAGGTTACTGTGGACCAGACAGCACAGCTTCGTTGCTGAGCCAATGCCTCTTCATGCACTGGTTGTATCCGAGGTCCAGGGAGCTGGCCCTATTGCAGACCCACTGCCTAGGGTAGTTTGTTCTGCCAATGGCCTCTCTTCCTGCACTATAAGCTGGAGATCAAAACTCTTCTCTACTATTCACTTCTGCCAGTCCTTCATATAACTAACTCACAGGTCTGTATGCGAGTTGAGAACACAATTTTCACGGTTATCCTGTACAATTCTTCACAAGTTTCTCTTGATTGGTCATGAAAGACTTGCATTTATATAAAGGCTTTCACGGCCACTGATGTTCCAAAGCGCTTTGCAGCCAATGAAGTACTTTTTGAAGTGTAGTCACTGTTGTACTGTATGAAAGGCGGCAGCCAATCTGCGCACAGCAAGCTCCCACAAAAAGCAATGTGATAATGACTAGATAATCTGTTTTAGTGATGTTGATTGAAAGATAAATATTGGTCAGGACACTGGGGATAACTCCCCTGCTCTTCTTCAAAATAGTGCCTTGGGATCTTTTATGTCCACCTGAGAGCGCAGACGGGGCTTTGGTTTAACGTCTCATCTGAAAGACGGCAGTACTGCCCTGGAGTGTCAGCCTAGTTTTTTTTTGTGCGCACGTCCCTGGAGTGGGACTTGAACCTACAACCTTCTGACTCAGAGGCGAGGGTGCTACCAACTGAGCCACAGCTAGAAAGTAAATCTTTCATTGTGGCAAATTTTTGCTTGGCAGCAGAAATCAGAGTGGCAGCAAAAGCAGAAAACAAGCACACTGCCACATTCTACTACCTACCTTTTTCACAAAAACACACAGAAGCATACACCCCCAAACCATGGCATAAACAGAACACACAAGTCCCAGTCGTGTGATGTGTCATTTTAACATCTAGTGAACCTGACTAGACACAACACTCTGTCTTCATGCTTGTGCATTACACAGTTGACTGCACGAACGGCATAAAATTCATACTATACCAAGTCTAATGTGGCATCCTCTTACAAATTAACCGCTATAACCTTAAGCCAAACACTGTTTGACCTGACAGAAAGGTTTCCCCAGGGTAACCGTTTCTCCTGTTTATAGTATACTGATGCTCCTCGAGGCCCACCACTTTCTTTCCTGCTGCTCTCAGTAGCCCCCTGGCCGTTTTCTCACTGAACTCACCTCCCCATTTTCCTCACTCAGTATTTGTATTAAGTAACTCCTCACCAATCGTGCTCACCTGTGTATTCAGATCTACCGTTTGGCAAAAACAAAGTCACAGAGATACATAATAACCTAAGCCACAAAAATGAGAAAACAGGAGATCAAAATCACCAGTGAAGTGTCATCCTAGGAGATGCCAACCTATGTCTAAATTGGCTGCTGCTTCCTACATTACAACAGTGATGACGCTTCAAAACTCGAGGAACAGCACCTCATCTTCCGATTAGGCACTTTACAGCCTTCCGGACTCAATATCGAGTTCAACAATTTCAGATCATAACCTCGGCCCCCATTACATTTTTTATCCACACCTTTGTTTTGGCCTTCCCCCCCCACCGCTTTTCTTTTTTTTCTCTCTCTTCCACATGGCAGCTGTCTCCCACACTGCCAGCCCATTTCACACCTAATCTAGAGCCGTCTTTTGTCGCTGCCATGTCCTATCACCATCTCGTCTCGTTTTGAATGCCTCTTAATGTCTCTTCACTTCTCTTTTGTTCTCTCCCAGCCTGGCCTCTTAATCTATTTCATTTCCTGTGCTTCTTTAGTCTTGACAAAGGGGTTTTCACCTGAAACGTTGACTCTATTTTTTCTCTCCACGGATGTTGCCTGGCCTGCTGAGTTTATCCAGCATTTTCTGTTGTTACTTCAAAAGTACTTTATTGGCTGTAAATCGCTTTAGGACGTGCCGAGGTCGTGAAAGGTGCTCTATAAATGCAAGTCTATCTTTATTCGCTTTCTTTCCTTCTCCGGGCCCTTCCTTGCTCTGCTTTCGATGCCTGTGTCCCCATCAGATCCCGCATATATTCCATGCTTCTGCCTGGTGCAACACCCACCTTCAGGTCCTCAAATCTAAGGGGTGCAGGCTCAAGTGAGCAGTTGGCCTGGTCATTCATTGTCAGGTATGGCTCAGCCACCTAAAACAATATCGCTTCTCCCTCTCTGTGGGCAAATCCTGACATCATTTCATCACCATGTTGGAAAGCAGGGGTATCCCCAACCTCATTTTCCACTATAGATCATGTCCTTCAATCTCCCCCCATTCTCAATATAGATCATGTCCTTCAATCTCCCCCCGTTCTCAATATAGATCATGTCCTTCAATCTCCCTCCATTCTCAATATAGATCATGTCCTTCAATCTCCCTCCATTCTCAATATAGATCATGTCCTTCAATCTCCCCCCATTCTCACTATAGATCATGTCCTTCAATCTCCCCCCATTCTCACTATAGATCATGTCCTTCAACCTCCCCCCATTCTCAATATAGATCATGTCCTTCAATCTCCCTCCATTCTCAATATAGATCATGTCCTTCAATCTCCCTCCATTCTCAATATAGATCATGTCCTTCAATCTCCCTCCATTCTCAATATAGATCATGTCCTTCAATCTCCCTCCATTCTCAATATAGATCATGTCCTTCAATCTCCCCCCCATTCTCAATATAGATCATGTCCTTCAATCTCCCTCCATTCTCAATATAGATCATGTCCTTCAATCTCCCTCCATTCTCAATATAGATCATGTCCTTCAATCTCCCCCCATTCTCAATATAGATCATGTCCTTCAATCTCCCCCCATTCTCACTATAGATCATGTCCTTCAATCTCCCTCCATTCTCAATATAGATCATGTCCTTCAATCTCCCCCCATTCTCAATATAGATCATGTCCTTCAATCTCCCTCCATTCTCAATAAGATCATGTCCTTCAATCTCCCCCCATTCTCAATATAGATCATGTCCTTCAATCTCCCTCCATTCTCAATATAGATCATGTCCTTCAATCTCCCCCCATTCTCAAAAAAGATCATGTCCTTCAATCTCCCCCCATTCTCAATATAGATCATGTCCTTCAATCTCCCTCCATTCTCAATATAGATCATGTCCTTCAATCTCCCTCCATTCTCAATATAGATCATGTCCTTCAATCTCCCTCCATTCTCAATCTAGATCATGTCCTTCAATCTCCCCCCATTCTCATTATAGATCATGTCCTTCAATCTCCCTCCATTCTCACTATAGATCATGTCCTTCAATCTCCCCCCATTCTCAATATAGATCATGTCCTTCAATCTCCCTCCATTCTCAATATAGATCATGTCCTTCAATCTCCCTCCATTCTCAATATAGATCATGTCCTTCAATCTCCCTCCATTCTCAATATAGATCATGTCCTTCAATCTCCCTCCATTCTCAATATAGATCATGTCCTTCAATCTCCCTCCATTCTCAAGAAAGATCATGTCCTTCAATCTCCCCCCATTCTCAATATAGATCATGTCCTTCAATCTCCCCCCATTCTCAATATAGATCATGTCCTTCAATCTCCCTCCATTCTCAATATAGATCATGTCCTTCAATCTCCCCCCATTCTCAATATAGATCATGTCCTTCAATCTCCCTCCATTCTCAATATAGATCATGTCCTTCAATCTCCCTCCATTCTCAATATAGATCATGTCCTTCAATCTCCCTCCATTCTCAATATAGATCATGTCCTTCAATCTCCCTCCATTCTCAATATAGATCATGTCCTTCAATCTCCCTCCATTCTCAATATAGATCATGTCCTTCAATCTCCCCCCATTCTCAATATAGATCATGTCCTTCAATCTCCCCCCATTCTCAATATAGATCATGTCCTTCAATCTCCCCCCATTCTCAATATAGATCATGTCCTTCAATCTCCCTCCATTCTCATTATAGATCATGTCCTTCAATCTCCCTCCATTCTCAATATAGATCATGTCCTTCAATCTCCCTCCATTCTCAATATAGATCATGTCCTTCAATCTCCCTCCATTCTCAATATAGATCATGTCCTTCAATCTCCCCCCATTCTCATTATAGATCATGTCCTTCAATCTCCCTCCATTCTCAATATAGATCATGTCCTTCAATCTCCCTCCATTCTCAATATAGATCATGTCCTTCAATCTCCCCCCATTCTCAATATAGATCATGTCCTTCAATCTCCCTCCATTCTCAATATAGATCATCCATTCTCAATATAGATCATGTCCTTCAATCTCCCTCCATTCTCAATATAGATCATGTCCTTTCAATCTCCCCCCATTCTCAATATAGATCATGTCCTTCAATCTCCCTCCCATTCTCAATATAGATCATGTCCTTCAATCTCCCTCCATTCTCAATATAGATCATGTCCTTCAATCTCCCCCCATTCTCATTATAGATCATGTCCTTCAATCTCCCTCCATTCTCAATATAGATCATGTCCTTCAATCTCCCCTCCATTCTCAATATAGATCATGTCCTTCAATCTCCCTCCATTCTCAAAAAGATCATGTCCTTCAATCTCCCCCCATTCTCCTTATAGATCATGTCCTTCAATCTCCCCCCATTCTCAATATAGATCATGTCCTTCAATCTCCCTCCATTCTCAATATAGATCATGTCCTTCAATCTCCCCCCATTCTCAATTATAGATCATGTCCTTCAATCTCCCCCCATCTCATGAAAGATCATGTCCCTTCAATCTCCCTCCATTCTCAAATATAGATCATGTCCTTCAATCTCCCTCCATTCTCAATATAGATCATGTCCTTCAATCTCCCCCCTATTCTCATTATAGATCATGTCCTTCAAATCTCCCCCCATTCTCAATATAGATCATGTCCTTCAATCTCCCCCCATTCTCATTATAGATCATGTCCTTCAATCTCCCTCCATTCTCAATATAGATCATGTCCTTCAATCTCCCCCCATTCTCATTATAGATCATGTCCTTCAATCTCCCTCCATTCTCAATATAGATCATGTCCTTCAATCTCCCCCCATTCTCAATATAGATCATGTCCTTCAATCTCCCCCCATTCTCAATTATAGATCATGTCCTTCAATCTCCCTCCATTCTCAATATAGATCATGTCCTTCAAATCTCCCCCATTCTCAATATAGATCATGTCCTTTCAATCTCCCCCCATTCTCAATATAGATCATGTCCTTCAATCTCCCCCCATTCTACATATAGATCATGTCCTTCAATCTCCCTCCCATTCTCAATATAGATCATGTCCTTCAATCTCCCTCCATTCTCAATATAGATCATGTCCTTCAATCTCCCTCCCATTCTCAATATAGATCATGTCCTTTCAATCTCCCCTCATTCTCAATATAGATCATGTCCTTCAATCTCCCTCCATTCTCAATATAGATCATGTCCTTCAATCTCCCCCCATTCTCAATATAGATCATGTCCTTTCAATCTCCCCTCCATTCTCAATATAGATCATGTCCTTCAATCTCCCTCCATTCTCAATATAGATCATGTCCTTCAATCTCCCCTCCATTCTCAATATAGATCTATGTCCTTCAATCTCCCCTCCATTCTCATTATAGATCATGTCCTTCAATCTCCCTCCATTCTCAATATAGATCATGTCCCTTCAATCTCCCCTCCATTCTCAATATAGATCATGTCCTTCAATCTCCCTCCATTCTCAATAAAGATCATGTCCTTCAATCTCAACCCATTCTCATTATAGATCATGTCCTTCAATCTCCCCCCATTCTCAATATAGATCATGTCCTTCAATCTCCCTCCATTCTCATTATACTAGATCATGTCCTTCAATCTCCCCTCCATTCTCAATATAGATCATGTCCTTCAATCTCCCCCCATTCTCATGAAAGATCATGTCCTTCATTCTCCCTCCATTCTCAATATAGATCATGTCCTTTCAATCTCCCTCCATTCTCAATATAGATCATGTCCTTCAATCTCCCCCCATTCTCATTATAGATCATGTCCTTCAATCTCCCCCCCATTCTCAATATAGATCATGTCCCTTCAATCTCCCCCCATTCTCATTATAGATCATGTCCTTCAATCTCCCTCCATTCTCAATATAGATCATGTCCTTCAATCTCCCCCCATTCTCATTATAGATCATGTCCTTCAATCTCCCTCCATTCTCAATATAGATCATGTCCTTCAATCTCCCCCCATTCTCAATATAGATCATGTCCTTCAATCTCCCTCCCCATTCTCAATATAGATCATGTCCTTCAATCTCCTCTCCATTCTCAATATAGATCATGTCCTTCAATCTCCCCCCATTCTCAATATAGATCATGTCCTTCAATCTCCCCCATTCTCAATATAGATCATGTCCTTCAATCTCCCCCCATTCTCAATATAGATCATGTCCTTCAATCTCCCTCCATTCTCAATATAGATCATGTCCTTCAATCTCCCTCCATTCTCAATATAGATCATGTCCTTCAATCTCCCACCATTCTCAATATAGATCATGTCCTTCAATCTTCCCTCCATTCTCAATATAGAATGTCCTTCAATCTCCCTCCATTCTCAATATAGATCATGTCCTTCAATCTCCCTCCATTCTCAATATAGATCATGTCCTTCAATCTCCTCCATTCTCAATATAGATCATGTCCTTCAATCTCCCTCCATTCTCAATATAGATCATGTCCTTCAATCTCCCTCCATTCTCAAATATAGATCATGTCCTTCAATCTCCCTCCATTCTCAATATAGATAATGTCCTTCAATCTCCCTCCATTCTCAATATAGATCATGTCCTTCAATCTCCCCTCCATTCTCAATATAGATCATGTCCTTCAATCTCCACCATTCTCAATATAGATCATGTCCTTCAATCTCCCTCCATTCTCAATATAGATAATGTCCTTCAATCTCCTCCATTCTCAATATAGATCATGTCCTTCAATCTCCCTCCATTCTCAATATAGATCATGTCCTTCAAATCTCCCCCAATTCCTTCAATCTCCCCCATTCTCAATATAGATCATGTCCCTTCAATCTCCCGTCCATTTCTCAATATAGATCATGTCCTTCAATCTCCCTCCATTCTCAATATAGATCATGTCCTTCAATCTCCCTCCATTCTCAATATAGATCATGTTCCTTCAATCTCCCTCCATTCTCAATATAGATCATGTCCTTCAATCTCCCTCCCATTCTCAATATAGATCATGTCCTTCAATCTCCCTCCATTCTCAATATAGATCATGTCCTTCAATCTCCCTCCATTCTCAATATAGATCATGTCCCTTCAATCTCCCTCCATTCTCAATATAGATCATGTCCTTCAATCTCCCTCCATTCTCAATATAGATCATGTCCTTCAATCTCCCCCCATTCTCAATATAGATCATGTCCTTCAATCTCCCTCCATTCTCAATATAGATCATGTCCTTCAATCTCCCCTCCATTCTCAATATAGATCATGTCCTTCAATCTCCCTCCATTCTCAATATAGATCATGTCCTTCAATCTCCCTCCATTCTCAATATAGATCATTGTCCTTCAATCTCCCTCCCATTCTCAATATAGATCATGTCCTTCAATCTCCCCTCCATTCTCAATATAGATCATGTCCTTCAATCTCCCCCATTCTCAATATAGATCATGTCCTTCAATCTCCCTCATTCTCAATATAGATCATGTCCTTCAATCTCCCTCCATTCTCAATATAGATCATGTCCTTCAATCTCCCTCCATTTCTCAATATAGATCATGTCCTTCAATCTCCCTCCATTCTCAATATAGATCATGTCCTTCAATCTCCCCCCATTCTCAATATAGATCATGTCCTTCAATCTCCCTCCATTCTCAATATAGATCATGTCCTTCAATCTCCCTCCATTCTCATATAGATCATGTCCTTCAATCTCCCTCCATTCTCAATATAGATCATGTCCTTCAATCTCCCTCCATTCTCAATATAGATCATGTCCTTCAATCTCCCTCCATTCTCAATATAGATCATGTCCTTCAATCTCCCTCCATTCTCAATAGTAGATCATGTCCTTCAATCTCCCTCCATTCTCAATATAGATCATGTCCTTCAATCTCCCTCCATTCTCAATATAGATCATGTCCTTCAATCTCCCCCCATTCTCAATATAGATCAAGTCCTTCAATCTCCCTCCATTCTCAATATAGATCATGTCCTTCAATCTCCCTCCATTCTCAATATAGATCATGTCCTTCAATCTCCCTCCATTATCTCATATATAGATCATGTCCTACAATCTCCCTCCATTCTCAATATAGATCATGTCCTTCAATCTCCCTCCATTCTCAATATAGATCATGTCCTTTCAATCTCCCCTCCATTCTCAATATAGATCATGTCCTTCAATCTCCCTCCATTCTCAATATAGATCATGTCCTTCAATCTCCCCCCATTCTCAATATAGATCATGTCCTTCAATCTCCCCTCCATTCTCAATATAGATCATGTCCTTCAATCTCCCTCCATTCTCAATATAGATCATGTCCTTCAATCTCCCTCCATTCTCAATATAGATCATGTCCGTCAATCTCCCTCCATTCTCAATATAGATCATGTCCTTTCAATCTCCTCCTCCATTCTCAATATAGATCATGTCCTTCAATCTCCCTCCCATTCTCCAATATAGATCATGTCCTTCAATCTCCCTCCCATTCTCAATTATAGATCACTGTCCTTCAATCTCCCTCCAATTCTCAATATAGATCATGTCCTCTTCAATCTCCCCCCCATTCTCAATATAGATCACGTCCTTCAATCCTCCCTCCATTTCTCAATATAGATCATGTCCTTCAATCTCCCTCCATTCTCAATATAGATCATGTCTCCTTCAA